>NC_090729.1:178519342-178714342 GCF_036898095.1 Palaemon carinicauda | reverse complement strand
ATATATATATATATATATATATATATATATATGCAGAAGAACCACAGGGAAAATGAAAATACGGAATATACACTTAAGTCCTGACTAGTTTCGTGATACTTCCTCAGAGGACTGATTTATTGAGAGAGGTTTCTTAAAATTTATAGGGAAAGCAAAAGTACGAACATACATATAGAGATTTAGAGAACAATGACACTCCCTTACCCGCTACCTGGGCTTGACTCAGGTGTTGAGTAGAGTAGGAGTCCGCAAGCTCGTTAAACACCTGCTAAAAAGGGTCATTTCTAGTGGCGGGTATATTCTTGTTTTCTTCTTATTTTACTTTCAGTACAGTTATTTATATGTCAATGCAGTAGCCTTATCTATATAAATACATAAGCAAAACATACACAAACATACAAATATATATACATATATATACATATATACATATACATACATATATATATATACACATATATATACATACATACAGATACAAATACATATATATATACATAAATACATACACATACACATACATATACATACACATACATATATACATATATATACACATGTATGTGAATATATATGTATATATGTATGTGTATGTATATGTATGTGTATGTGTATGTGTATGTATTTATGTATATGTATATGTATTTGTATCTGTATGTGTGTATATATATATGTGTATGTATATATATATATATATATATATATATATATATATATATATATATATATATATATATATATATATATATGTGTGTATATATATATTATGTATATGTATGTATATGTATATGTGTATATATATGTATATGTATGTATATGTATATATGTATATATATGTATATATATTTGTATGTTTGTGTATGTTTTGCTTATGTATTTATATAGATAAGGCTACCGCATTGACATATAAGTAACTGTACTGAAAGTAAAATAAGAAGAAAACAAGAATATACCCGCCACTAGAAATGACCCTTTTTAGCAGGTGTCTAACGAGCTTGCGGACTCCTCCTACTCAACACCTGAGTCAAGCCCAGGTAGTGGGTAAGGGAGTGTCATTGTTCTCTAAATCTCTATATGTATGTTCGTACTTTTGCTTTCTCTATAAATTGTAAGAAACCTCTCTTAATAAATCAGTCCTCTGAGGAAGTATCACGAAACTAGTCAGGACTTAAGTGTATATTCCGTATTTTCATTTTCCCTGTGGTTCTTCTGCATGTGAGCATCACGTTTTCCTGTGATTTTTACGCATATATATATATATATATATATATATATATATATATATATATATATATATATATATATATTATATATATATATATATGTGTGTGTGTGTGTGTGTTTGTGTGAGTGTATGGACAAGTAGTAGGCCTACTAAGTAAACTAGTCCTAAATAGTCAAGCGGTGCTGTCCATATGCCTTAGAGGCTTAGACAGTATTCGCACCATGTGATTTTTACCCTATTTTCATGCCATTTTAAAGATAAGGCAGGAGTCCTTTCCAGATAGATTCCTTGTAAGAATTGAATGTTTCCATACAAACTTAGATTAAGTGACTTAGTGGTAGTGAACCAAAAGAGAAAATCCAAATATTTTACTGGAACTTGTCATGGAGGGTTTTGTTTTCATGTAGTAACTCACCCCTTCTCCTTCTCCTGTCATGTATCTCACACCAACCACAACTTTCCTCAAAGTTACAGTGCAATTTAATTTGTCAATATTTCTTTTCTTATTGTGAATTATTAATTTGTATTAATTTCTACGGGTTACAATTTATTCACTAAATTTGATTCCAAACCTTTAAAAAGGAGTGAAGGCTGTATATGTATTTATGTACTTGAAGGCATCGAGTAAATTTCCTTTATTTCTTTTGAGAAAAAATTAGTTTAGAATACGAGCAATTTATGTTACGAGCAATTTATGTTACGAGCTTTCCAGGACAAATTAAACTTGTAAGAGGTATTACTGCACAGTACAGTATATGCAATTTTCTTTCCAGAGAAGTTCAAAGATTCTGCCAATGGGAGATCGGAGAATTCACAACAGTAATGTTGATAGGAGCTTTAAAATTCAATAGCAGATTGAAAATTAAATATGCAAATTTTCTAACAAGAACTCGGGTACTAAATACAGTTGGATCTTCTTTAAGTCAAGTATGTAAGGTATTTATTTGTGCATTAAGATTAATTTTCCCAAAAGCTTGTATTTGTACATACTGTATATTTTTTTTATTTTTAAGCTTGCAGGAAAGATGTTTGGTAGCCGCTCTACTCCTCGTCGTCTTTTGGCAGCTCTTGGATCAACTGTGTTTATTGGACTTGCTCTGACTATTCTCTTAATTACGATACCTTACTCTGTTAATGAAAAACGGCATACTCGCAGTGTTTTCGTTGCCTTGCTAAATAAAACTACGATTCCAGTCGATGACCAAGACTACATCTATGGTTGGCCACATACTTTGAAAATTAATGAACCAGAAACATGTAAAAATGAGGAAGTGTTTCTCTTGAACGCTGTCACTTCCAATCCCTCACAAGTGTATCATAGAGAACTCATCCGGAAAATGTGGGGAAGGAAGGACATAGCCAAATATCTAAGAATTAAGACAGTGTTCATAGTGGGTGCCATACCTTCCCAGGTAACACAAAATCATTTAACTGAGGAAAGCAATAAATATAGAGACATCATCCAGTTTGATTTTCTAGAAACAAGGAAGAATCTTACCATCAAATCTTTGGCAGCAATATATTGGTTCAGAACTTTCTGTCCAAATGCTACATGGGTCTTGAAGAGTGATGTAGATGCTTACATTAATTTTTGGGCATTAATTAAAATCTTGAGGCCTCTCAACAACACTAAAGACGGGGTCTGTGCCAGATCCTTGTCTAGGACGGTATGCCGGGAAGTGACGAAATGGGGGTGCTACGAACATTATGTGGTTAGTCGCGATGAATATCCGGACGATCTTTATCCCCCATATTGTCAGGGGTACTCCTATATTTTACACAGGGAATTTGCGGACAAAATGTTGGACCAGGATCAGAAAAGAACGAAACCCCCATTTTGGATAGAAGATGTGTATGTTACAGGACTCTTAACTCGCACCTTAACCCCAAGGTGGTTTGATGTAAGGTACAGTATGTTATTGTTTCTAGTCACACTCTGGGTTATGTAAGTAAAGTTATCAAGACAATAATTTACTACTTTGGTCTGCTTTCATTATTTGTGGAAAAATTGTCATATGATATATGTTAAGGTACCAAGCATTACGGTTTTCTAGTTTAACAATAAATGGAGTAATTATAACTTCGGAAATAGTTCTGCAGGAACTGTTAGGACAGCTGTCTATTAATACAGTACTGTATAAGATTACATGAATATTTTGTTGCATTTGCATGGATTATAAGGACATCTCAGCATTAACAAGACCTAGGTTCTATTTTATGGCATATACAAAACTATCAAATTACTGTGCTTGCTGTAATGACATTTTAGACTGCTTTTTATCATCATTAAAGTAAAAAAAAAAAAGCCTGAACTACATGTTCAGGGACTTAGAACACACTTTACACTTTCGAGATTCTGAGGTCCAAAACTGTGTTGAAAATCATACTGAATACTAAAGGTCAATTATTTTTCTTTCAATCTTCTTTGTCCATTCTGGGCATCCTGTTCTCTTAATCCTTTCTCCCCACATGCCATTTGCTACTTTAGCTTTCCATCTGAACTCTGGCCTTCCTTTCGTCTTTCCCCCCATCCAGCTCCATGTCCTTTGGGCACACATGATCTTTCCACATGACATGCCCAAACCACTGTCATCTTCTTTTATACTTTTCCTGCTTTGACTGTCCATGTAATATACTTATTTCTGATCCCGTCCCTTCTTGTGACTCCACATCTATCATAACATCCTCATTTCTTCCAGTTCTTTATTGACCAAGTTTCAGCTCCATACACCAAAGATTGTCTGACTACACTTTAACAGTAAATTGGTTTTTACATAATGTAAGGTCTTTGTAATCTACCTTTGTCCCCTAGCTGAACACACTTTATAAAATTATGTTCTGATTTCCTTTCTTGCTGTCGTCTCATAATTCACTTCAAAGTACATCTGGAGTCAAATAGCACTAGTTTGGTATGATTTTGATTCTGAATACTTTTCAATTTTTCAACATATACTACAATGAATTTTTAACAAAAAATTAAATGGAAAAATTGAAGTTAACCCAAAATTTCCTTTGTATGACAATTTTGTTTTGAGGTTATCAAGTTTGTAACTTGATTCATGTTTTCAATTTTAAACTATACAATATTAGTTACAAGCACATGTTCATGATGACTTTGAAACTTTTATTCATAAGAATTTTTACTGTGTATTCTCCATTAAAATAAGCATCTTTAGGATAAAGAATTTTATTTTTTATAAATATTTTTGGGCTCAAGCCATGTCGTCCTGATGGAACTTCCATCAGGACGACATGGCCATCTCACCCAAAAATAGATTTTTCACTTCGCTCAAAATCCGTTTTGTCATTCTCAAAACAGATTACCAGAGTACATGAATAAAAAAAGAAAATCAAGTCACAAAGAGGGAAGGCAAATGGATCACATTCATTTTTATTTATGGTAAAAAAATGGATGGAATGCATTGTAAAATTACTTGCATGCACTGTCATTGGAAATAGGTTATACACACACAACCCTTTGATTTTGATAGTCTAGTCTAGTATATTTGTTGATCATTGCCTTTCAATATTTTACTGTACAAGGACATTCTTACATTTACTATAGATGCCATGACTGTCAATGACATTTTGTTTTAAAAATATTTATTCTCTCATTTTAGGCGTCAGAGTGAAGTGATACCAGAAACCCTCCAGCCAGAATTCTACAATGGAACAATGCTCTTCATACATGACCTTGATGGACAAATTGGTCAAGGAGCAACCCTGTATGTATGGAATAAGACTTTAGAACACTATAACTGTACAAATTTGCTATGACAGCTTTATCTTAGTAGCCAACCGAATCATGGTTTGTACTAAATATAGTAGGTAGTAAATAAAATTCATCATAATTCTATTTCTTCATTATTGATGACATTACAGAATAGGTTTTTTTTTCAAACTTATCAATAAAAAGAAAAAATTTCACTCCTACTTCAGGTACAGTTAGAATATCTATGTTTCAGGAAATTTTATTTTAAGAGAGTTTTCAAATAATCGGAAAAAAAATTCACTGACAAAATTGTCAGACTTCTTCAGCAATACTTTGCCTAAGAGAGTTACCATCAATCAACTTTTATAGAACTAAAATAATAAGCTTTACGGTAAAGATAAAACTCCACGGCCTTTGCCGCCACATTATGTTCCATTGAATACTGTATTGAAACTTTGGTCAAAATTAAGCTTTTTGGTTAATTATTATATTAGAAAAGTTGTATGATTTTTTCGATGAAATTTAAAAGCTGTTTAAAGTTGAAAAACTATATTAGACATAGTCTAAATGGGAAGCACTGCGGGTAGTAACTATAGCCCTAAACTATTACCGAAAAGTGAAAACACTCCATTAACATTTAGACAAACAATACCCTACATGATCCATTGATTTATTCCTGTACAATAAGAGCCCTATAACTTCAATTTGAAAATTAAACTTTTTTTCTCATACATTCAACTGTTCAGTTTACATGTTTTAGAATATCTTGAGTCTAGATGAGATGGAGGCCATCTTGTCTCTACAAATCAAAGTAAAGTTATGATTATTGTATATAATCCCACAAACTCTTGAATGCAATTCAGAATAAATCCTCCTAAAACATGTAATTTTAAATAACACAAATTTCCTTATAATAGGTGCTTTAGTACACCAAAATATAATTTCCGTACATATAGCAAACCAAATTGTTAAACAGGTATTTTTACTATCAAAATAACAACATAGTTTTCTTAATTGCTATTAGTATAAATAATATTCAAATTTTCCTCTAAGTTTTCTTAATTGCTATTAGTATAAATAATATTCAAATTTTCCTCTATTCTATTTACTGTGAAACTGAGGAATTCCCTGATAAATAAATATTAAGCATCATACAGTATATAACACAAGGACATGTCATAGTACGAGTAGTATGAGTATTCTTCCTTTGAGACCTCAAAAAACATGTACATTTAAACTATTCAACTAAACAGAAAGACTCCATTAATCCTTATAACTGACATAGGGCTCGAATACATTAAGGAGAACAGGGGTACTGTATGATTTACATTATTGCAAAAATTGGTTGAGTGCTACTAGTTTGACAATTGGTACAAAAATCATTAAACTTTCCTAAACTGTGTTATTCTTGCAGAAAAATTGACCAGCTATAAATATAAAAGGTGAAAATTTCTTTTAAATAGCTTGCAATAAAGCTAAAAATATAAACTTTCATTATACATATACAGTACTACAATACAAAAGTCTACTTACACAGGCTGCACTAAGGCCACTGACTTTGTGTTTAGGGAAAGAAGACGTGGTTAATCAAAACACTATACAGCTTAGCCTGATGATTCATCTTAAGCTATACCAGAAGAGTCCATATACAGTACAGTATTTTCTTTAGTATCTTGACCAATAACTTTTTGATGGGTGCAGAGGGCAATACAACTCATCCAAGTAAGTTTAGCTGTGATAAGGTTCATATAACAGCACAGTATAATTTACCCTATGATACTAAGTAATTACAAATGAAAAACCTATGATAAAAAAGTAACAAATAATTTTTTAAATAACCTACCTATGCAATAACTTTCATAAATAGCACTTATCTCCTTATATAACTTTAAAAAGTGCAAAAAAAATCTACTTTTTTGGGAATCTTCATTGATAAAAAAACATTACTTGCTTGACCTTACAATCTGCCTTAGTTTCTACTTTCACTTAAGTTTGATCTTTTGCATTAAAAGTGACCATAAAATTTGTGCACAGAAATATAATAGTATTTTGTAAAAGGTGTCAATCTATAAATTGGTTGAAATTACTTGAGAAAATGTACTTAGTAATTATGAAATATACAGGAGTGTTATGTCTGCAATGACTTCTTAAAATTGTGTTGCAGACTGCTATACTATTCAAACTTTCTATAATTCATGCAAGGCACCGATTGACACTACTATGCATCATCAATAAATGTATTACTATGAGGTCAGAATATATGTACTAAGAAAGTTTACTAAAATTCTCACTAAAATGGAGATGAGCAATTGAGTTAATACATTAGGATATTACATCATTTCACCTTTGCAGGATATTTACTACAGTACAGTACTATGTACGTATTTGATTTCACCTTTTACCTCTACAGTGTACAGTGCTGTATTGAAAAGCTGAAAATGTTAAATCTCCAAATATCTAACAAAGGTTACTGTTATTAGCTGCAAAAAAAAAAAAAAAAAAAAAACCTAAAATGAATATTTAAAAAGTTTTCCAACATTATGGTACAGTAGTTGACAGCTCTAGGAAAGGTAAAAAGTACTTTTAAGAATAAAAAGCTAGATAAACACCAGAAATTTATATAAAAAAAAAAAAAAAAACCTGCGTGTAAGATACAGTACTGAAATACTATCGAGCTTTTGGAAAGATCTCAATTGTATCAATGAAAAATGTTTCACTAAGATGGCTTAACATGGATGCATTTTCATAAAAAAAAACTGACAGCTTGTCAAAAATATCAACAGAAGTGAACTTTTTTCTGCCCATGATTAGTCCCATGGGAACTTTCCATAAAATCAAATATCCTACATTGCCATATACGTTTGAAACACTAGCTCAAGGAACCAGAACAACTCTCAAAAGCAGAACACTAAAGCCCTTTCCACACTATCGACCATGCTTGACGGGTAATTAGTGATACCAGATCACAGTAGGTAGTGAGAATGAAGGTTGATGACGTCAGGAGTGGGAAAATCACATGCATGGATCTGGGAACAAAGTGTCAGATCCTTGCCTGTGGTTTTCCCGCTTCTGACGTCATCAACCGTCATTCTCACTACCTATTGTGGTGTGGTATCACCGTTTGCCCGTCGAGCATGCTCGATAGTGTGGACAGGACTTACGGAAGAGCCAATCAAACAGCTCCTCTACTAGGGTAGTGCCATTAGTGTGCACTGAAAGTATGACTATTATGAGGTCTTTGCAGCGACCTTTTGAATCCTAGTGGCAAAAACTGTTTAGTCATGTCTACCTTATTTCCCAGCTTCCCTTCTTCCATGTTACTGTTCAACCTCTTTCAACTTCATGTTACAAGGAAAAAATAGACTTCAAAGAAATGAATGGCTAAACATGAAAATACAATTGATAAGAAAGTAGTTTCCCTTTAAAAAATAAAATCAGTATTATTCAAGGATCACAATATCAAATTACAATTACAGTATACATGTATATACATGGGTTAATACAATTCTAGCAGTAAGACTTATTGAGAGTGTGTGAGTTTGTTCACAGATCGAAAACTTTATGACAAATAATCTCAAATACAGTACAGTCACGCATAGGGACACTAATCATATGAAAACTAAATATTTTCTATTAAATTTTGGCAATCAACTTTGCAAACTCCATGTCAGAAGTTGTAGAAAATACAAGAGAACATAATTCTATCCCCACATTACAAAAAGAATAGCAGGTTTAATAAATTCACTACATTATATATTACCACATAACTAGGCAGTAAAATACAAGGACAAGCACACATTTTCAATATAACCCTGTCTAACATACCTGTGAAGTCTATACAGACTGGCACTTTAAAAAATTTCAGAGGCACTAAGAGATTAAATTCTATCAAGAACTTGTGAGAGGTACTAAAACGCCCTAAGCTATTTCCATGCATTTATACACTAACTAGAATTAAAATAGTTTGCCTTTAAGATAAACATGGGTAATTTAGCCAAGTTAAATTATAGTAATTAATAAAGCTCATCTGAAATTTTCAAATTTAAAAAAATATATTTAATATCACAGAAACTCTACAGTGCAGGAATTATTACATTAAAATTTCAAAAAAATATCCTGACTGTATCCCTCATCAATTATGAACTGATGTGAAAAAAAAATATATACAATACTGTATGGCATATACATTGATATCAGATCATACAATCAAGTTCAGTAACAAATATCATATGATAATCCTATAAAATTTCCAATTAAACATTTAAATCTTCATCACATTCCCAGAATACATTAAATTCTTCATCTGTTTAAGTAACCTGTGTTGCACAACCAAACGTGCCATCATTCTGGCAGAGCAGTTAAAGAATCCTTACTCTCTACAATGGTGAACATTGCCCTTTAAAAGAATGCACAGCCTTAAGATGACCAAACATTACTTTTCTAATGGATTTTTTGTTTTGTGTCTCAAGTACAACAGTCCCTGTATTCATGAGTCAATGGTTATAAATCTCCTGGAGAAATTTTTAATTCACATTAGTTAGAGGAGGAGTGATAGTTAGTGAAAGAAAATTTTGTTAGGATTGCAAGTGATGTGTGTGGCAAGAAGTTTGTTGGAGGCAGCATGAGGAAGGGCAGTGAATGGTGGAATGAAGGAGTGAAGGTAAAAGTGGAAGAGAAAAAGAGGACTTTTGAAGAATGGCTGCAGAGTGATAGTATAGAGAAGTATGAAAGATATAGAGAGAAAAATGTGGAAGTAAAGCGCAAAGAGGGCCGCTGACCTGGGTGGGGTCAGGGATTGGGTCATTCATATGAAGAGAATAAAAAGTTTTGGAAAGAAGTGAAGAGAGTAAGGAAGACCTAGTTCAAGAATTGAAGAGACAGTGAAAGATGGAAATGGAAAGTTGTAAAAAGGAGAGGAGGCAAAGAAAAGGTGGGCAGAATATTTTGAAAGTTTACTGAATGTTGAGGATAATAGGGAGGCACATAAAATTGCTTGTTGCAGGTGTCAAGGTGCCGGTGATGGGAGATGAGAATGAGAGAGATTACTAGAGAGGAAGTGAGGAGAGCACTAGATGAAACGAGAGTAGGAAAAGCATCTGGTATGGATGGTGTGAGCTGAGATGTTGAAGGAAGGGGTTGTGACTGTACTTGAATGGTTGGTTAGATTGTTTAATGTGTGTTTTCTGTTGTCAATGGTACCAGTAGATTGGGTTTGTGCGTGTATTATACCGCTATATAAGGGTAAGGGAGATGTGCATGAGTGCTGTAATTCAAGGGGGTATTAGTTTGTTGTGTAGTTGGAAAAGTGTATGGTAGAGTACTGATTAATAGGATTAAGGATAAAACAGAGTGGATATGAATGTGTTGAGGTGGTTTGGCCATGTTGAAAGAATGGAAAATGGCTGTCTGCTAAAGGTGATGAATGCTAAAGTTGTTGGGAGAAGTACAAGAGGAAGGCAAAGGTTTGGGTGGATGGATGGAGTGAAGAAAGCTCTGGGTGATAGGAGGATAGATGTGAGAGAGGCAAGAGAACGTGCTAGAAATAGGAATGAATGGCGACCGATTGTAATGCAGTTCCGGTAGGCCCTGCTGCTTCCTCCAGTGCCTTGGATGACAGCGGAGGTAGCAGCAGTAGGGGATTCAGCGTTATGAAGCTTCATCTGTGGTGGATAATGGGGGATGGTGGGCTATGGCACCCTAGCAGTACCAGCCCAACTCAGTCGAGTCCCTTGTCAGGCTAAGAGGAACGTAAAGAGGAGAGGTCCTCTTTTTTGTTTCATTTGTTTGATGCTGGCTACCCCCAAAATTGGGGCAAGTGCCTTGGTATATATATGTATGCATGTTAGTAAAACTATGAATACACTAATACAGCGTATGGAGTATTTTCAATAAAAATATAAATACTGTGTAAACAATGATAAAAGCCAAATTGCAACTAGGGAACAGATGATTTATCTCAGCATATTTAATCACATTTTAACAAAACAGGTTGAAAAACGTTATATATGGGAGTTTATAAAAATTGGGAGATTAATCAGGAGTAAAATCACAAATTCTCCAACAAGTTCTAAAAGTACTTGAATTTTTTTTTTAGTCTTCTAAGATTTTTGTTGGTTGAGAACAGAACTTGCACACATGGGACTACTGTACACCCTTTACTTTCAGTTTAAATTTTAAGACAATGACTATCTTTTATGTACAGTACTATATATCACCATTGTTCACTAAATGCTTTAATGTCACCTAGATCAACAATCATACTAATACCAAAGTACAAGAGAGACCCTAACAAAGTTTGTTTTTATAACTGCTAATACTGAAAAGATAACTTTACATTCTTTGCTCACTCAATGTCTACTAGTATTATGAACTTCTCTCAAGTGCAATGACATTCTCATTATAAACTTTTTGTAATCGCTTAAAAAAAAAAAACTGCTGGCAAAAGATCGTTGGTTTTGATTTGGATACTCAACATGCAAATGACCTGGTTTACTGACACAGTAGTAAGTTACAACCAACTAATAGTTTAAGTAGACCACTGAGTTATCCTTCCTAAATCTTAGAGGGTTGTTCAGAATGGTTGGTTTTCAATCAACAGATCTTATACAATATCTATTTGGTAATTGAATTATAACTTTCCTATCACATTTTTTCATTAATTATTAATAAACAAACATGCACCAATAAATATAGTCCAAAAACCCTTAAACAAAGAATAACATTAGTGACATGTCCACATACCATACACAACCATATAAGTACTGTATTTACATTCCACATGACAAGTCCATTGCCTGTCGCCTTTACAACTATTTACAACCAGCTTCTTAATTTCAAGAAATGCTTTTCTTCCCTTTCACAATTTAAAATATCCTTCATTGTACATTAAATTAAATTAGCTAATTACAATTCAATTTCAGTCATATTTCAATATCTTTTGGTAAAGAAAGTGAAGGAACATTTTCTTAGTTGCAATATACAAAATTAGAGTTCCAATTCCACTTAACCCATAATTATATTACAAACCAAAATTTGTCCATCTCCCAAATGAACAAATTAAAACTCAAAAATAATGTGAAAGGCCTGTTTGAACAACATAACTATAACCCTCTGGAAAGGAAAATCTTATAAAACAACCAAATAAATGCTAAAATATTAGAAAAAACACTTGTCACTGAAGCTGAGTATAGAATTAAGTTCCTTATAAAAGATAAAGTTTTAACTTATAATTAATTTGCTATGAAATGTTCAGACAAAAGAATATTCTTTGAATAATTAAATAATAATGTGCCTGAATAGTGAGACCTACCAAGTCCACCTGTCAACTTAGCTAAGTTTTTAAATGTCTTTCATTACCAATGGAATGTGGGATAGCAGTAGGGAGTAAGTACTTCCTTTCTTCCATCTTGTTGTCCAACCTCTTCTAACTTTACCTTGTAAAGTAACTAGGGTTTTACCCTGTATGCACTTGGGGATTTCATGCCCTAATAGTTGCCAGTGTCAGGTAATATAGCCCAAATCCATAAATCAAATCTAAATAAGACACTAAGATATGACCAAAGTAAGGAAGAAAATTGAAGGCACAAATTTTATCACCACAATAAGGAGCTGAATCGCTGATAGGTCCTGTAATGATAAGACAATGCGATATGATACTTGTGTATGCTTAGATGTATCCTCTACCATCTTAAAAGATATCCTCATATTGCACTTGAGAAAATTACTTAAACATTTGACGTATATAACTTAGGAAATTTACATACTGGTAATTTAGGGTGCCATAATGATGGAGTGATAGACTTATGAATTTGGGTCACAAATGCCCAATGCTGAGGACTGAAAGGCCGTTCAGCACCCTTGTGTAACTGAAAAAATCCTACAGTTGCACTATGAAGTTAAAGTTAAGAGGTTGAACAGCAATATGGAAGAAAGGAAGTGAGAACAGGTGTTGTCAAGGCTAAAAATGTGATCAAGATGGAGGCTTTAGGAGAGGATGATTTCTTTGTCAGCCTAGAATCATCCTCAGAGACCAACCATCCTACTGCCACCATAAAGACTAAAGATTAATCAGTTATGGATTACCTCTCTTAAATAGAAGATAGCAAATATCATCCGACATCTCCAGGATCTTGACATTAAAACTATTACTAAAATTTTGTTTGAAAATCAATGAAGAGCGTAAAGCTCTCATTTCATGAATACTAACCTTATCTTGGGAGGTTTCACCATCAAGCACATTACTTTCTCGCCTCTTCCCCGGACTAATACAAAATTGTATCTATCGAAACTAGCTCCTAATAAATAATTGGACAAGAACAGTAGGGACAAATGTAATTATCACAATTTTGGATATGAAGTACAGTAAAGGAATGAAAAAAAATATTATGTATAGAAGTTTCCAACTGTTGATATTTGGGTCTTCAGGCCAAATCATTAGCAAATAACAGGGCCCAGCCTTCTGTGAGCAATGTGACTTGAAAGACATGAAGCTCATTGACTCATCGTGAGAAGGCAAATACAGTGTCAAGAGAAAAACCATCTTTAAAGTAATATCTAGTAATGAAGCCCTTTTTTAATAATTCATATGGGTTTGAGATTAGTTTCTCAGAACCAGAAAGAAATTCCCAAGATTTAATTAGATTAACATTTGAGTCTTAAAAGCCAAATACTTTAGCAACTAGGCCATTCAGCCCTTTATTAGAAATATTAAAGTTGGTAAATAATCTTTATTGTAAATTTCAAACTTGTCGCTCTCAGATTAGAATAAAATAAAATATTTATTCTGAAAAATAATTCTCTTTAAAGGACTAAATTTATTCTATAATTATTTCATGAAAAAAATAGAAAATTAAAGAGTTTTTCTTTCAAGGTAAAAACATGTACAATATTAAAATAGTGCTGTAACATTTGTCCAACAAATATTATAGTACAACACTGTCCTTCCTTGACCAAGGATAATGGACATTCATAAAGTCTTTAGTTGGTCTTCATACAAAACTTCGACAAATACACTGATGGTTTATCAACAATTTTCCATTTGATGTAAAGTTATTATAACTTTATTACCAGTGCTTCAATCATCAATTTTTTGATGCGTTCTTCAGTCACAAAATGAAATATATATTTTGGCAGGAGTCCCAGATAAGAAAACAACTTGCCTTATTTAATTGATGTTGGGCTAAACGCCAAAATGGCAGCACCTGTAGTTGGTGCAAACTTAATGGCCCAGCAACGGAAGTCATCTATTCTGACTTAACTAGTGTTAAACTTATCACCATGAAGCATCCAACACCAAAAATAAAAACTCCTAAATCAGTGTAAAAAAAAAAAACTGAAATTGAAAAACTGGCACTTACATTCAAATGGTGCTGACAACTAAAAGATATGCAGGACTATCAGTTAAGCTTAGTTTCTTAAGAGTGCTATAAAGGGGATTTTGACGAAGGAAAAATCTATTTCTGGGGAGAGACCTGTGGAGGCCGGTGAAAAGAGTCCTTCTTATATATCTTTTCTGATAAAACCTTCCAATTATACCAGAGAAAGATAAAAGCATTGAATGCTGAGGTTACAACCCTCGCGCGAGCACCTTTTGGGTGTCGTGTATAAAGCAAAGGCGCGTGAAAACCACTATTCACAGGTTGTCTTCCATTTAGTTAATTCCTTCGTCAAAGGGATGGGCCGATACAAAGGCCCTAGCCAACCACCAGCGCCACACCACCCACGCCACGACGTGAGCGCCATCTGAACAACATCCTTCTTTTTGGACTACTTAGAGTCAAATTTTTTTGTGGTGCTCTCGACCTTAAACAATATAAAATATAAAGGAAAACATGCATTAGGTGATGAAAAACTATTTACATTCATACTGAAAGAATATTAAAACATTAATCTTTACCCATTCAGTATCATGAATATTTCTTTATACTCTTAGTGTAAATATGGTAATTTTACTACAACATTGCTTTCAGATGCAAAACTTATTTCCAATAACTATGGATACCAAGTCATATTGCTACAAAAAATTATGTCATCATGCAAACTTCAAATTTCCAAAGAAAGTTTTTTCTAATTTATTTTCAATAGCTTCTCCCATTACAGGAGACAACAAAATTTATATATGCCGTATAAGATATTATTCAGTTCACATTCCATCTTGTTTGATGCTTATACAAAAACGATGATTTTGAACACTGAAATACAATGCAAGAGAGCACCTTTACCTACCATTAAAAATCATTATCTATCTATCTATATACCAAGGCACTTCCCCCAATTTTGGGGGGTAGCCGACACCAACAATGAAACAAAACAAAAAGGGGACCTCTACTCTCTATGTTCCTTCAGCCTAATCAGGGACTCAACCGAGTTCAGCTGGTACTGCTAGGGTGCCACAGCCCAACCTCCCACATTTCCACCACAGATGAAGCTTCATAATGCTGACTCCCCTACTGCTGCTACCTCCGCGGTCATCTAAGGCCCCGGAGGAAGCAGCAGGGCCTACTGGAACTGCGTCACAATCGCTCGCCATTCATTCCTATTTCTAGCACGCTCTCTTGCCTCTCTCACATCTATCCTCCTATCACCCAGAGCTTTCTTCACACCATCCATCCACCCAAACCTCGGCCTTCCTCTTGTACTTCTCCCCTCAACTCTTGCATTCATCACCTTCTTTAGCAGACAACCATTTTCCATTCTCTCAACATGGCCAAACCACCTCAACACATTCATATCCACTCTAGCCGCTAACTCATTTCTTACACCCGTTCTCTCTCTCACCACTTCGTTCCTAACCCTATCTACTCGAGATACACCAGCCATACTTCTCAGACACTTCATCTCAAACACATTCAATTTCTGTCTCTCCATCACTTTCATTCCCCACGACTCCGATCCATACATCACAGTTGGTACAATCACTTTCTCATATAGAACTCTCTTTACATTCATGCCCAACCCTCTATTTTTTACTACTCCCTTAACTGCCCCCAAAACTTTGCAACCTTCATTCACTCTCTGACGTACATCTGCTTCCACTCCACCATTTGCTGCAACAACAGACCCCAAGTACTTAAACTGATCCACCTCCTCAAGTAACTCTCCATTCAACATGACATTCAACCTTGCACCACCTTCCCTTCTCGTACATCTCATAACCTTACTCTTACCCACATTAACTCTCAACTTCCTTCTCTCACACACCCTTCCAAATTCTGTCACTAGTCGGTCAAGCTTCTCTTCTGTGTCTGCTACCAGTACAGTATCATCCGCAAACAGCAACTGATTTACCTCC
Source organism: Palaemon carinicauda (assembly GCF_036898095.1). Lineage (NCBI taxonomy): Eukaryota > Metazoa > Arthropoda > Malacostraca > Decapoda > Palaemonidae > Palaemon > Palaemon carinicauda. The sequence continues at coordinate 178,698,115 of NC_090729.1, read as the reverse complement.
CATTCATGGTCATTCTCGCCTACCAGTTTTAATCCTCGTCCAAGCACTCGAGCATTCACCTCTCTCACCACTCCATCAACATACAAGTTAAACAACCACGGCGACATCACACATCCCTGTCTCAGCCCCACTCTCACCGGAAACCAATCACTCACTTCATTTCCTATTCTAACACATGCTTTACTACCTTTGTATAAACTTTTCACTGCTTGCAACAACCTTCCACCAACTCCATATAACCTCATCACATCCCACATTGCTTCCCTATCAACTCTATCATATGCTTTCTCCAGATCCATAAACGCAACATACACCTCCTTACCTTTTGCTAAATATTTCTCGCATATCTGCCTAACTGTAAAAATCTGATTCATACAACCCCTACCTCTTCTAAAACCACCCTGTACTTCCAAGATTGCATTCTCTGTTTTATCCTTAATCCTATTAATCAGTACTCTACCATACACTTTTCCAACTACACTCAACAAACTAATACCTCTTGAATTACAACACTCATGCACATCTCCCTTACCCTTATATAGTGATACAATACATGCACAAACCCAATCTACTGGTACCATTGACAACACAAAACACATATTAAACAATCTCACCAACCATTCAAGTACAGTCACACCCCCTTCCTTCAACATCTCAGCTTTCACACCGTCCATACCAGATGCTTTTCCTACTCTCGTTTCATCTAGTGCTCTCCTCACTTCCTCTATTGTTATCTCTCTCTCATTCTCATCTCCCATCACTGGCACCTCAACACCTGGAACAGCAGTTATATTTGCCTCCCTATTATCCTCAACATTCAGCAAACTTTCAAAATATTCCGCCCACCTTTTCCTTGCCTCCTCTCCTTTTAACAACCTTCCATTTCCATCTTTCACTGTCTCTTCAATTCTTGCGCCAGCCTTCCTTACTCTCTTCACTTCTTTCCAAAACTTCTTCTTATTCTCTTCATATGACTGACCCAATCCCTGACCCCACCTCAGGTCAGCTGCCCTCTTTGCCTCACGTACCTTGCGCTTTACTTCCACCTTTTTCTCTCTATATTTTTCATACTTCTCTATACTATTACTCTGCAGCCATTCTTCAAAAGCCCCGTCTCTCTCTCTCTCTCTCTCTCTCTCTCTCTCTCTCTCTCTCTCTCTCTCTCTCTCAAAGAAAAAAAAAACCAGCAGCCATCTTACAGCTAAAGAAATTTTTGGCTATATCGCAAATGGTAGCATCACCTTCTCTATTACCGCCCGAGAATAATGCATGTATAAGATTACATGATCGCAGTTAGTCAAATGTCGATGTCAGGTCATCCATCCATCGCAAGACACATCCTAATAATAATAATAATAATAATAATAATAATAATAATAATAATAATAATAATAATAATAAAAATCTTAATAATAATAATAATAATAATAGTAATAATAATAATAATAATAATATTAATAATAATAATAATAAAAAAAAATAATAATAATAATAATAATAAAAATAATAATAATAATGATAATAATAATAATAATAATAATAAATCATTATGAAATGAAATATATATTCACTTAATAAATCATTATGAAATGAAATATATATTCACTTAATTGCTCACATAATATACACAACTATATTTTACCGAAGCATTTTATGAAATAATTGACTTACTGTAAAACTTTTTTTTTGAAGAGCCACATTTCTTGCAAAGAAATTTCTACCATACAGTTTTCAAGCTGTGATAAATATTTTTCTTTTGACTAAAGACTATTAAAGCTAAGAGAATAATGCATCTAATCTTAAGTGTTTCTCTGCAATGATTTGAATTTTAAAGCCACTTCACAAAAAGATTTTTCTTCATATGAGCATTGTTAGAGCTATTTTCCTCAATAGATTCTTAAAACTGCCAGCTTTAAAATGTTTCTTTCATTGCTTTTCTTAAGGCAAAAATTCTCCACTGGTTAAGCTGAACAAGTTTCCTCTGAAAAGAGTTTATGGGTTTTCTACAGCTGCAAAATCATAAATTCTTTGTAATTTGTATTTTTCCTAACTATATAAAATTGAGTCTTTTAGATAGGCGTACGTCTTAAGTGCAAGCTGGAATGGTCATTGAATCTCTAATAAGCTAGGAGTGGGAGGTAGATGAAATGTATTTCCATGCAATCATCCCTTCATCAACAACAGCTTGCCAAGGGGAAGTATCCAATTTAGAGAGAGAGTAAACACTGACACTCCACAAGTTTCACAGTAGAGTAAGATGATAATCGAGTGTAAAGAATAGAGGACAATCGGACCACAACAGGAAATTCCCTCATTAAGTACTAGCCTCCTGGCTAGTACAGTGGTAATGTGTTTGTCTCGCATTCGCGTGGCAAGAGATCGATCCCCGCCCAGGGCTGTGAGTTTAAGCTGTTTACTGGGGAGGCTACTGCTGTGGTAGGGCACCACAGTGGGGGGTTGGGCTTGCCCGGCTGACGTTCTGGTGAGCATCTATTCTGATGGAACTGGAACTGAAACCAGACACCTTTAGACACCTTTAAGTAGGAAAATTCCAAGCATACAACGTAATGTTCAGAGACATGTTCATCTTCCTGATCACCAGCGTGATCTCTTCAGGAGGGAGACTATGTGCAATCATACCATTCACTTAGTTCACAATACAACAGACAGATTTAAATCCTCCAAGGAACATATTTCTGCTGTTAAGTGAATGGACTCACAAAACAGAAAATAAAACAAACACTTATCGCAAGCTAAGTAAAAAAGGATTCAACAGTCGAAAGAGCAGCAACGAGTATGTCCGTACTCTTTGCGATCAAGAATAAAAAATTATGTGATACAGTCAAGCAGATGACAACACCTATCTTGTTAAAAGATTCAAGGGCCGTTCTAGCTTGCGCTGAAGATATACTGCTATTTAAAGGTCAATGGTTTGTATACAAACAAAATACCTTGAGAAAACCCTGAAATAAAGTGAGATGTACCTAAATTAACCAATGGAAGCCAAAAGCCTAATTAACCAACACTATTTTAACAAATGCTGTATTACAATTTAGGAACAGTAAAATACTTTACAGCTAATTATTTTACCCATACTTTATAACAATTCCACTCAGAAAAAAATGCCACCTTTATGTAATATGCATTATACTGATTTTCAGTCCTACAAAACATATTAAAAATAAAAACTCTTAACATAATTAATACAAACCTCAATGATATAAGCAAAGATTTTAGCCATTTACCATAAAGCAATCACATAAAAGTCATATCCAATGGCAAAATGTTTACCTAAATAAAATTAGTTACAAAAATCAAACTAACAACAGTTTTTCTTAAAAATAAATATATAAAATATCACCAAATACATTCCTCTTAAAATAGAATTAATTTCTAAATCATATCACAGGATGGATGCCATCATATAAAAAGACCACATTTTGAGTAATAGACTTCCAACAGATGGGTACAGAAAAGCAAATTATCATTTGTAAACAATTTTCTACTCGCGTAGATCTTATACTTAACAGAAAAACTATTTGGTGGGATTTTGAGTTTTGAACAGAAACCTTTCCAAGAACATTTGCTACAAACATTTCTCAACAAATGGCATAATATGTTTGCATAAAAGTCATTATTTAATTGCAAATAATAGCACTACTGAGCAAGACAGATTTTGACTTATCTATTTACCGAAATATCAATACAATAGTGATACTTGAAAAGATGATGAAATCTGGAAGTTGGATACTAAAACTTAAATACCACCAAATGAAGCAGAAAGTTCAGAGTATCTGGAGATACACTTTGTACCGTCATGTATATTTTAATGAGCAGAACTTTTTGCAACAGCCATTAATGAAACCAAGTTACTGTATACCGGTTCTATCCAAAACCAATATAAGTTTTTGCTTATTCCAAGTGCTTCAATTCATGGCATTCCACATGTTCATTCTCTCATTTAATCCTTTTTCATGTGACTAAACATAATACAATTTAAAAATACTGTACAAATCTTTGATTCTTATGGCTCAACTCCCACACAGTTCTATGAAACGAGCCCTCTACATAGGTGAGGGGGTGTTTCTGATACAAAATAATTTTCATAAAGAATATTTAATATAAAGTATATGTACAGAAATATCTTGGAAGTAATAACCTTCACTAAATTATACAGTCCCTTCAGATATGATTCCTGAAGTATACAACCAATGGATACTGAAGATCCCAATATAGAATGAATTACGGTAACACAAAACCAAGTGACATACAGTGAAACTATATCAAAGATCAGGAAACACTACCTATGCAAAATCCTTAGGAATCCTGCTAAGAAAAAAATGATTCACTATTGTAAATTAAATGACTACCAAAAATAACTTTGAAAGTAAAGACAGGATTTTACAGTGGAAGATTAAGAACTACATATAAGTTTCATTCCAGATTACTGAAAATCTGGCATATCATAAACAATAAGAAATTCCTAAAATTCAGAAGGATGGACGGCCAAACATTAGGCAAGTCAGGAAAATGTTGGTTCCAGTATATTCTACTTACCTTGAAGTCACACTGGCTTTCCAAAAGTAGAGTACAGATATGAATTTTCAAACAATATGATTGAGAATTGAATGATGTTTTCCATATATGAGCTACAGGATTTAATGCAAAGGAACTATACTTTGAAAGACTGGAATTTCCACATCTATAGATATACATGATGTAATTTCAATCAATATAAGTTCCTAGAAAACAGAATTGTCACTGGAAATGGAGAGTTCAGCATCAAGGACAGTAGGAACTGTTTAAAGCCGCTCTAGTATAAAATAGGCGTATAAAACTTCCCGGCTGTCATCTCCTTACCAACCTGAAACCCTGAATAGTATCTGAACTTATTTCAGGTCAGACCAGAAGGTTGGAAAGTTAAGCTGCCAACAGAGATGACCCTAAAGAATACAGCCGCTTTCCATTACATACAATGAATTCTTCTTTACATAAAAGATACTGTGGTAAAATAGTATAATAAAGACATTCAAAATTAAAACAAGACTTGATAATATAAAGGTCTGAAAATGCTGTAAAACTTTAAGTAAAATTATTCAAAGCTTAACAAAAGATGAAGAAATATATGGATTAATATTTGATAGCACCATAAATGAAAACCATAATTAATATTAAGTAAAATATCTAATAAAAACTTAAAGGCTTAACATATACACATTCCCAACTTATTGTTGAAACAGATCAACAAGCACTGTTAAATATTTGATGAAAGCTAACAAAAATAACCAAGAAGCTATACTGTATGTATTACACACCTTCTTAATAATACTTTCAATATCATCCCTTAGAGCCATAAGATGGAAATTATTCCAAGACATTGAGTACAAGCTATGAAAAGTATCATAAATGCAAGATATTTTCATCAACTTCATCTCAGTCTTTCTAAAGTAAGAGAAAATGTAGCTTTGTTCACTGCACAGACATGTCAATAAACGCTTTCTTATTTAAATTAGTAATGGAATCTGCAATGACAGCCGCTGTGGTACGTTGGTAGCCGCCACTTGTCACCATTACAATCGGAATTTTACGATGTGAAACTTTTTGGAACACTATCTCATCCCTTTTAATGATTCCCTGAAAATGTAGGAAAAATGTATATTATTTCTATGAACTTCCCTGGTGTTCATATAGCTTCTTCTCCAGAAGCTCAGTTTAATTGACATTCACCCATAAAAATTTTAAAACTTTAAAAATGTTAGCATTTTCTTTCCCATCAATAAACACGTGCCCTTAGTAAAGGAAGTAATATTTAATTGGTAAGTGGTAACTGACTTGTCAGTGTGCAAGTCTCATCAATTTGTCAGTTGTGATCAGACCTCTCCAGACTGTTTGCGTATTACTACGCATTAAGATGTCTTTACCTGGATTTATTAGCAATTGTTGCATGAAGTGATCCCCATTCCCTTTATATATCTTGTTGGGGACAATACTGTGACTTAAATAATCATTGGGAAGTGTGTTGCCATTACGGTATCTCTCATGGAATAATAAGTTTAAATGGTTATTGATAAAGTTAACAGTTCTAAGTGCTAAGGAAACTTGCTGTTAGTTCATGGGAAAAGCCAGAGAAGACTAGGCTAGTTGTGGATAAGTTGTTAAATTAGTATTACTATTGCAAAGAATGGCTACTTATTTTAGTTTCGTTTAGTCTCCAGGTCTCTGATGCCTCAAAGATGTTGAGACTTGTATCGGACTACTTTACTGTAGTCTGATACCTAACCATTTCATAAATTTCCTTATAACGTCCATCATTATGACTACTACGCAAGGTTATGGGACATACCATGTTAAAAACATGGCTTCTCGTCCGATCAGCAAATTTAATCAACGTTGGGTCTGGCCAGTACTTGGATGGGTAACCGCCTGGGAACATCAGATCATGTTAGCACAAAAATTTGCTAATTTACTAATTGCAAATTTGGGGTAATAAGCTCAGAAGTGTTTTAGGAAAACTTCTCTTTACAGTTAATGCTGGTGTTTTAGAAAGACTTATTTTAGCAGAGATGGCTAGGCTTGTTGATTAGAGAGATTATTATGTCACTTTCCACTCCAGGCTGTGTCTTTGCTACTGCCCTATGTAGTTAGATTTTTTTATATTACGAAGTTAATACCATTAACTCCTTTGGTTGTAACCCAGAAATTTATTTAATTCTTGGTTCAGAGTAATATTTCAGGCATAACCTACCCTGTTTCAAAGCCTATCCCTAGTGGTTTTAATGCACTTTTCAGTAAAGTCTAGCGATACAAGTTATCTACCAGATCAGAGTTCTTCTTGCAGAGCCTTGAATTCTGTATTAACATTTCTAGCCAATTTTTAAGCACTAGAATTTGTGAGGCTTAGAACTGAGATGGTAGCCTGAATCCCTATATCTCTTTTCTCGATAACAAGTACTTCCAAACCTCTGCTTATCCCTAATGGGCTGAGGTGTTAGTCCTCTTCTTGTGAAATAAGTGCTCTTTACTTCTCATCATTCCCACAGTTTTCCATGGTTCCACAGGTGTTTAACAAGTTCAGGATTTCTGTGAACAGCAAGATGGCACAAAAAGCTCTTTTCTGGCCATAGAGGGAATAATTCACAGATTTTTGGTACCTGTTGTCAGCGTGTCCAAGAAGGCTGCCATACAAAGCCTATTGACACAAAGAACCTTTATCAAAGGTGATTCATCAAAACCTATTCATGCTACATATGGCCACATGAAAACTGCACCATGTCTTCAGAAACAAAAAGCTTTAGCGGTAGCTCATTGGCATATCAAGTCAGTCAACTCAAAAGAATCCAGATTTGCTTATGATGATTGCTAGGCTCTAGGCCTCATAGTGGCTGCAGAGCTATTTACAGTAATTTTGAGTCAAGTTAATTTAAATTTCTTATCTGAGTATATGGAGTTTTAAATTTTAAAAATTTGGTACCAATTAAAAGTATCATTTAGATCAAGAACAATCATTTAGAGACAAGCTACAGTCCGATATTCTAAATAACTTTATATAATAATCTGGAGTTTCTTATTTCACACTGTATTTTGAGACAGTTGTTTGTTCAAGTAATTTAGACCAGATTATAAATCTTAAGCATAATATATTCCTTTTAATCCAATTTATCCTATCTCTTTCGTTCATTGTCATCCCACCTCCATAAATCCCACACTTAAACCTAACAGTTCCAACATTATTAATTTGCATGAGAAATTCCCAAAGGGCTTTTCATAACTAGAGCTGTTCATGAGTTATCAGGTCTTTCATTACAACAACTCAAAAATATGACCAGATAAATTACAAACATTAAAGATAGACAAAATGTTTTTGACGGTAGCTTTAAAAATCTTAAATATGTAGTTGTAGGTCTGTTCTACATTCTCTGCACAGTACTGTATTTTTGGATCGGGTCATGTGGATCTTTCATCAAATACCACAAAGTCAAGTAAGAATGGCTAATTCCCAAATTTGACAGGCTTCCATAATCTAAAATAATGTGGATACAAAGGTTTCTCTTTACTCTAAATATGTGGGTTGATCTATCCACATGTTTTATGTGGTTATATTTTCCCCAAGATTTCCTCTACGCATCAGTACTTCATATGTGATCTTCGGCTTCAAACAGTATGGTCTAATACACAATTAAATACATACTTTTTCAACTTACCGGGATGTTTTGATATCTTTTAAATGAGTTCTTAAGTCTTTAAAAATACAAACAAGCATCTTCTTTCTGAATCAATTCATGTAAAGTAAAACAAAAGACCAATAACATACCTGTTTAGTTACAGACAAGAGGCCTAATGAATCTCCTTCCATTATGTCTGTGCCAGCATTGTAGATTACAGCATGAGGACTGAACTCATTCAGGCCACCCTCGACATGGCTTTAAAAATAAATTGATTATCTGTGATAGTCATAGAAAATGAGTTGTTTCTATTTGAGGATAAAGTAACTATTGTTTGCAAACTAATGACATTCTTTGTTATATGGTTTATAATGCAAAAATGATTTCTTTAACACTGAAAGATAACAATATACTATAATCTTAAATAATTCAGTAAAATGAAGAATTACAGCCCAATTTCCTCCTAATCTACTTCAAGACTACGATCAATCAACGAAGTTTTCAGGGTACAAAATTATTCTTAAAATCAAGACTTTAATGTAATTATTGTATAAATTAATATTACTTACGTATCAACTTTCTCCAAATATTCGTCATCTTCTGTAAATGCAGACAGCTCAACTTTACGCTTTATTGCTTTCTTTGCGTAGGTGTCGTTGGGATAAATATGCTTATTGTACATGTCAAGAATATAAATGTCTTTACGATCTATGAAGTCGCGCTCGTGTCCATTACCCTACAACGAAATATTTCATATCAGGAAATAATTTCTTTAATACAATATATGCACAATAAACATTTTATACACAAAACAAAATATTTTCAAATACAGTACTGTACAGTACAGTAATTTGTATTTTTTCTTGCTATGCAAACCAGTCTTTTAAAATACGAAATGTCTTCAGTGGAGCTGAAACAGCCGTTGGATTGATAACAAGAAGGTTAATGACAAGTGGTGAGCTGGCAGAGTAGCTCTGCCTACTTTCCTGTCAAAAATCACAAATTTTAGGGAATTTGTATTTTTCCTAACAGTACTTACCTCGAACTACTTTCTTAGGAATACCTGGGATCTCCTCCCATCCGACCAGAGTTTTGTGTAGTTTACCCTAAACCCATTTTCTATGAGGGGTAACCTCAGGCGGAGTGATACGCACCCTGAGGCTAACCCCGTGTCAGAGAGCATGCCTGCTCAAGTCTCGACCTCCAGTAAGTTCTTGATAGCTGAGGTCTCTAAGGATACCAGGGGACACTCGGGGAAGGCAGGGTGGGCCATTACCCGAAAGTAGTTCGAGGTAAGTACTGTTAGGAAAAATACAAATTACCTAAAATTTGTAATTTGTTCCAACACGAAGTACTTACCTCTAACTACTTTCTTATGAGACATACTTTAGGAGGTGGGCGTGGCCCTAAACAGTTCTTGAGACCGTGCTGAGGAAAATCCAGAGACCTAGAAAGGAGGTTAGGTTGTGTTGACCCCATAGAAAATCAATCGAGAGGAAACTACACAAAAACCCATCTTAGTGTCTAAGAAACTCACCTGTGCAAGAAATCCTAGGGAACATGTCTTCCCCCTGTTGAGGTACTCGTCTCTGGCTCAGGGCCCTCTCAGAGCCCACTTGAAGCGGAAAAAAGGAAAGAAGGTACAAGGCGGTATAAGGAACGAACCTGTGTCTCTTGTGCTTGTTACCCGCGGTTATCACTGAGGCTATGCCTTTAAACCGTTTGGAGCACGGAAACGACGGTACCTAGTAAAAACCCGTCTAGGGATCTTCTTGAATAGTCCTTCAAATAGTGAGCCGTGAAGGTAGACTGGTTGGCCCAGGTGCCTGCCCTTAGGATCTGGACCACTGCAATATTCTTTTCGAAAGCCAATGTAGATCTCAGGCCCCTAATGTCATTGGGCCTGGGCTCCCCCGGCAGGAGGATTCCTGCCTTATTGTAGGCCCTGATGATGACCTGCCGCAACCAGGAGATGGTATTCTTCGAGACTGGCTTCTTCAAGAGGCCTGTGGAAACAAAAAGGCTTTTGATCCTGGGCCGGAGTTTGGCTGTCCTTTCCAAGTATTTCCTCACTGCTCTGACGGGGCACAGGCGCAAATCCTTCGCGTCTTCCGAACTGTAAGTTTACTTGTGAACGAAGGTTCTGGAGTGGGAGGTGAGACCTTCCGGACTCACCAGTGGTAGCTTATACACCCCCCCCTGGAACCCCCCCAAGCGGCGGCGCGAGCCCTAAACCCGGCCCCCTGGGCGGAGTTACCAGGGACGAGCGGGTTGACTCGGCAATGGAAGTCACATTTTTGAAGTTGTAATAGAACAAAAAATAACACAGAAGTGGTTGAGCTTACCTTGGTAGTGCAAGTTATGAAGGAATTACTGTGAAGGTGCAAATTGTTGGACATAAAGGTCTTTTTACTAGTAAATTCAATCTTCTTGTGCTCTCTTGGTTGATATGAATATTGAAAGATTCCAGTTAGTTTGTTTTCTGTGGAATAATAGTGATTGTATGTGTGTGTTCTTGTATATAGCCTACTCTGTTGAATTATGAAGTTGTTAGAATATTCCCTCCTAAGTGCTGTACATGGTCTCCTCGGCTCACGGGGGAAGGGTTGGAGGGTGACCCAGACTTTGAGTCCGGAAGGTCTCACCTCCCACTCCAGAACCTTCGTTCACAAGTAAACTTACAGTTCTGGAGAGGGAGGTCTCAACCTTCCGGACTCACCAGTGGTAGCTAGGCAGATGCTTCAGGGGGCTTGAAGATGAAGTCCAGCGACCACAGCATCGAAAGCTCCCCGTAAGCCGAGGAGAGCATAGTAAGAGCTGAAGACAGAGTCACTTCTCCAATTCATTCTGGACATGATTTCTTGTATCGATACTCCATTGTATAGCAGTCTTGATGAAGCTTGCCCCCTTATAGAGTGAAAATTCGTTGACTGTTTAGTTGCATTTGGGTCGGCTCTGAAAATGCACTCCCTAAAAAGTTGTCTCATTTTTTGTAGAGACATTATCTTGAAGTGTTCATCTAGCCATATGTGGTCTTTCCTGTCTATGTTTCTTTCCATACAGACTTTGTTGGTGTATTCCAAATAGAAGTTCAATTGTCTGACTGGACATATTTTTGGTCTGTTAGGAAGCTTCCTAAAGCTGATCTCTATTGGCGTGTAGTTGTTCTTTTGGTTTTTGGCCATGAAGGAAGGGTGGTTCCGTAAGACAATGTGTTCTGGGGTGAAGGTGCTCCTGGAAATGCTGAGATTGTTAAATTGATTAGCTCTTAAAGGGCAAGCTAAGGCTACTAGGAACAAGGTTTTCTGTGTCAGTAGTAAGGTAGAGTTATCTTTCGTGGTGTTGAGAAATGAAATTACTTTGTCTAGATCCCAGCCAGGGAACTGGTGAGAATTTCTAGGTTTCCTTCTATTAACTCCCGATATCATTGCTTTGACATATTTGTCCTCTGCAAGACAGTAACCTGGGAAATAGCCTGACAAGATAGGACCTAAAGCTGCTCTGTAGCTCTTCAGGGTGTTGTAAGACAGACCCTTGTCTATAAGGTGATTGAAAAATAAAATAATTGCTAACAGGGGAAATTTGTTGTCTCTTCCATACTCCTTGTGAATGAAACTTTTAAAAATGTTGTATAGGTTTTCATACTTGTGCAAGGAGCTGTCCCTCAAGCTGACAGCAATTTTGGAGCAAACCTCAGGAGGAAAGACGTTAGGGAGCTGATCCTTTAAATTTTGAAGGCGATCAAAGTTGATTGGAGCTTTGCTGAGGGTGAGATAAAATCCTTCAGAACTATCTGGTAGTCTTCGATCTTCACAATATATCGTTTGTGCTGCTTCGCGACTGACTTCACTAATGGAATCCATGGTTCCGTCCCCTGCGATATGGTGCAGAAAAGCATATTATTATTGCATTCTTTATTGATTTTAAAAGCTACTTTGTGTAGTAAGAATCCTGGTGGAAAGGCATAGAGGGGTGTTGATCCCTTCCAGCTAATCGTAAGTGCATTATTGCTGATGGCTTTTTGATTTGGAAGAGATGAACAAAACTTTTTGCACTTAGTATTGAAGCCATTTGAGAACAGATCTATTTCTGGGGTGAAATTGAAGTCAGAGCAGATTAAGGAGAATAGACTGTCACTGAGGGAAGTTTCTGTGTGAATGGAACCCAGGTCCCTGGAAAGTGAGTCTGCGATGGTGTTACTTACTCCCCTGATCCATCTGGAATTTATCTGTATGTTGTGATCCTTCATGGTACTAAGTATTTTCCTGACTAGTTCATGGGCTAACTTGTTTCTGATACTACCCTGTTTCTTTATCCAACAATTAGTAACCTTTGAATCAACATGTATTAAGACTACCTTGTTGTATAACCTTGTGATGAAGTGTTCCAAAGAATAGGAGCAAGCTAATAACTCTCTTACATTGATGTGAAGGGAGGATTCTTCATTTGTCCAAGTTCCATTTATTGAGAGCATATTACCCGCTATTACTAATGCACCTCCCCAACCCTGGTTGGAAGCGTCAGTAAAAAGTTCTGCATCTATCTGTGGTTTTGGAATGTTAATCTCTCTGTACATTTGTCTCTGTTCCCATGGCTTTAGGTATTTTTTTGAAGGTGTGGGGAATGATTTTGTGCCCTGAATTAAAATAACTGTGGTACCTGTGGAGATATTTAAGATGGAATCTTCCCAAGCTTGTATAGGATGCACTAAAATTTGAAGCTCCGATTAACATTTGATAGGAATGCAGGTCGGATTTAACAGAGTTGGAGAAAGCTTTGGCCAATTCGACACACTTCTCTATGTTTTTCCCACTGGGATTCATAGTTTCCTTAATCATATTGTAATGCACTCCTAAAAATTCAATTCTTTGAGTCGGTTCAATTGTAGATTTTTTAAGTGAGATATTCCATCCTAAGTCTGACAAGATCTTAATGACTAGCTGAATGTGATTTTTACATTTTACATAATCTTTTGCTAATATGAGAATGTCATCAAGATAGTTGAATATTAAGATGTTATATGAAGTTCTAATATACTTGATCACTGTGTACATTATTTTTGAAAAAATATAAGGTGCTGTCTTTAGTCCAAAGGGTATCACAGTCCATTTGAACTTCCTTTTACCTAGTTTGAAGGTTAGAAATTTCTGGCTACTTGCATGTAATGGAATGTGCCAATAAGCATCTTTTAAATCTAGTTTGCAGGCCCAAGAGTTTAGATGTAGATAGGGAAATATAGTATTGGCCTTGAGCATGGTAAAAGAAGGTTTTTTAATCATGGTGTTGAGCACTTTCATGTCAAAGATTAGTCGTACTGTTCCATCTGGTTTGAATTTATAAAATATGTGGTTGGAGTAGTAAAAGGAAGTTCTGGGGATCTGCTCTATGACACCTAGTTTTAGCAGTCTGTCACATTCACTTTCCAATATTTTACGCTTGTTAATTGAATAAAATCTATCTTTACCTGTTCTTTTTAATGACCTCTGGGCTTTAAGTATAAACGGAATTCTCACCCCTTCATTGATAATTTTACAAGCAAAAGAGGCATTAGGAAGCTTTCTCCAACTATCAATATTCATCAATAATGACTTACCTATCCTATAATCTGGGGGGCTCTGGGAGGAGTTATTCATTGGTTTTGAGGCTAAAGGCAAGGTCTCTTTACTTCTATCTTGATTTATAGCATTTGGCCCAATGTCATGATGGTCTGGTGCGGAGCAAAGCTCGTTATTATCTGGTGCTGAGCAAAGCTCATTAACCACTGGTGCTGAGCAAAGCTCGTAATTAACTGGTGCTGAGCAAAGCTCATTAACTGGTGCTGAGCAAAGCTCATTATTAACTGGTGCAGAGTAAACATCGTTATCAACTGGTGCATAGAATACTGGTGCTGAAAAAATTTCTCTTTGAACTGGTGCGGAGCATGGCTCAATTTCTAGGGTCTTTCTTTTCTCTGGCTCCTGAACTATTAGCTTGTCCATTTTGTGACCTCCCCCCCCTGTACCCACCTCGCCTATTACCTCTTCTAAGCGGCTGAGACTTGAATCTAAAGTTAGGGTTACCTTTGAGGAAACTGAACCTTCTTCCCTGAAATCTGCCCCCGAAGTTGAATTTCCTACCCCTGAAGTTTGCTGCCCCTCCTCTGAGGAGGGGACCTTTGTGAAAGCAGGCAGCAATGGCTGATTTTTGGTCTTCAGTTAAATTCCAAACTTCTTTAATGTCTGCTTTGATTATAAGATCTCTTACTTCTTCCTTGAGGTATCTAGGAAGTGCTCTGCTTCTGAAATTTCTTATCAAATTTTGTATGAGGTCTATGCTCCTCCTTAGGGGACCAATAATAATTTTGGACAAAAAATCAATGTCATTTACTTTGGAGGGGTATACAATGTGTGCCAGTGCTGCATGCCCTTGAAAGGCAGAAATACTCATTTTAATATTTTCAATGTCATAAAAAAATTTTCTCTTATAACTGTCATCAAATACCTTACCTTCAGGCCAGAAATTCAACTTTGGAGTATTAATTAATTTTAAAAAGTCTGAGAACTCCTTATTTTGACTACTAACAAAGAATTTATCCCGGTTATCACTATGGCCTTCACTGAAAGTTAATGCTACTAGTGAATTATTCAATTGAATTTTCCCTTCTCTATGAAAAGATGGTTCAGCTTTGAAATTGGTGGAAATATATGAAGGAATGGGTTTATTGAAGGTAAGAAGGTTGAAATCTTCGTAATCACTTTCGTCTCCATTATTATAAAAGGAAAAGAGGTCTAAATTTGCACTTTCAGGTAATTCAGGTGATCGTCTTGAGCGCTTAGTAGGAGGGGGAGCCTCATTCTTCTTAGCAGGTGAACCACTTCTGCCGAGATGAATGTTTAATATCAGTGATTTATTTACCATAGAATAATTGAAATTTTGTTCAACAGGTATAGTAAATATGGACAGCAGCGGACCTAGAAGGCTGAAGTCAGGCAATGGGGTTCACGACTCAAATAGCCCTCTTAGGTTAATTCAGTGCCATATTTAAGTGAATGATAAGTTTAAATCTGTTATTATTAATAAACTAGACCTGCCTCATATGTAACCCTTATCAGATAGCCCCCCAGGGCCTAGGCTAGTGTCGATAGGTTTAAAGCGAGAAATGTAAGCTCGAACTTACCTGTGGTCCAGCCTACTGCCTATTAAGCGCGTGCTTTTAATGTGTCAGGCAAGCAATTTGTTTTGTGTGCTTAATTATAATTTTGTAATATATAAAAATTGGAGTATTTAGTTTGTTTATACCGATTAATCGTGTAGTAATCATGCACATGCTTTGCTTAAGCTACTTACGCTATGTTCGGAAGTGCCTGCTCTAAGCATTCAAATCATAACAAGCTTACGTATGGGGGCCGCCATTTGCATTTGTGACGTCATTAGTCTAAATCAGCTGCTTTCCATATGACGTTTTCGTTGTAAACAGAATTTAAAACCTTACCTTTTCTGGATGATTTGCATAAGAGTTTGATTCTGTTGTAGTAACATATTTACGATATCAGAATTAGAAGGCATATCACTATCTGCAGTCGATTGTGTGCGTTTTTCGTTACTGATTACGTTCTCCTCTCCGCTGGAGTCTTCGCTAAGCCGATGCACCTCCGCGGAGGTAAGAATTTGCCTAGACATAATTAAGCCGTGGGCTGAGATATTACTCTGGTTGCTGAGTTCAGGATAATGAAAATCAGCAAATGTTGGGAGCAGCGGGAGGGAAAAAGAGGAGAACGTTCTGTGCCGAAGTCAACTTCAGAAATGTGACTTCCATTGCCGAGTCAACCCGCTCGTCCCTGGTAACTCCGCCCAAGGGGGCGTGGTTTAGGGCTCGCGCCGCCGCTTGGGGGGGTTCCAGGGGGGGGTGTATAAGCTACCACTGGTGAGTCCGGAAGGTTGAGACCTCCCTCTCCAGAACGGGGGATTGCCGGAATTGAGAAACCTTCAAATCTGGGGACCAACACGGCAGGATTCTGAGTCCTAGCTACAAAGGAAGGGACGAACTTTAACGTGACTTCTCGCCAACCTTTAGAGTGAGCCACTTCGTAGGACAGACCATGTATCTCGCCTACCCGTTTAGCTGACACTAACGCCAGCAAGAAAACCGTCTTGAGAGTGAGATCCTCGTCCACGATGTCTTTCAGGGGTTCGAACGGGGGTTCGGATAACATTTTTAGGACCCTTGCCACATCCCATTGTGGCACCTTCACAGCTTGCAAGGGGCATGATTGCTCAAAACTCTTAATGAGCATTGAGATATGTCTGGAGTTACCCAGGTCTATGCCTTTCAGGAGAAAAACTTGGCCGAGAGCAGCGCGGACTCCCTTGACGGCTGGGATGTACATGTTGACCGCGTCCCTGAGGTAAACTAGGAAGTACGCTACTGGCGGGATGGAGGCTTTCAGGGGCCTGATGTCCCTAGCGGCGTACCATTTGGTAAAGGTGGCCCACTTAGCCTGGTAGCTCGCTGTCGATGACCGTCGCAGATAGCCCGACATCTTCGTTGCTGTACTCGACGAATAGCCTTTCCTCCTCAGGAGACGCTCGATAACCTCCACGCGTGAAGGCGAAAGGACCGAGGATTCTCGTGGAATCTTTGGAAGTGTGGTTGCCAGAGAAGGTCTGGCCTGTTCGGAAGGGGCTAGGGCAGCTGTTGTGCTAACTCCCTTAGGTCCACGAACCATTCTCTCTCCGGCCACCAGGGCGCTACCAAAGTCATCCATAGGTTGTTTGTCCTTCTTACTCTGTTGAGGACCTGCCTGAGCATCCCGAAGGGGGGAAAAGCGTACACGTCGAGATTGTCCCAAGGATGTTGGAAGGCGTCCTCGAACGCCGCTTTTGGGTCTGGTACAGGAGAACAGAACACGGGGAGTTGCGTGTTCAGCCTTGTTGCGAAGCGGTCCATCACCGGAGAACCCCATTTCTGAATGACGGTCCTGGCTACTTCCGGGTGCAGAGACCATTTGAACCCTACCACTTGCCCCATCCTGCTGAGGCCGTCGGCGAGGACGTTCCTTTTCCCTGGAATGAACCTTGCTGAGATTCTGATCTGCTCCACTTTGGCCCACTCCAGAAGTTGTAACGTGAGGACGCACAGCTCCTTCAACCTTAAGCCTCCCAGTTTCTTTATGTAAGCTACCACCGTGGCGTTGTCGCACATCAACGCCATGGTGTTTCCCCGGAGTAGGTGTACGAACTCCTGGCACACTCTTTGTACTGCCCTCATCTCTAGTACATTTATGTGCTGTGTCTTCTCTAGGGCTGTCCAGTTCCCTCTTGCTGACTTCCCTAGGAGATGGGCACCCCACCCCTCCTTCGATGCGTCCGTGAACAGAAGCATCTCCGGAGGGTCAGCTGCAATGGGCATCCCTTTGAGGGTGTTCGTCCTGCAGCTCCACCATTCTAGGACCCGTTTCGTTTTCGGGAACACCGGGACCACTCTCTCTGTGGGGAGAGTCCGTTTGGTTCCAGCTTTCCTTTAGGTTCCATTGGACCTCCCTGAGCTTCAGCCTGCCCTGGGGGACCAGTTTCTCCAACGACAAGGTGGCTTATCAGTCTCTGCCAGTCCTTCGCTCTCCTGGGTTGGTCCGTCAGGAGGGGGCGGAGGACCTGGTCTAAGTTGTCCAGCCTGTCCATGGAGGGGAAGGCTTTCACCAACTGGGAATCCAGAACCATTCCGAGGTAGGTCGTCCTGGAGGAGGGATCAGTTGGGACTTCTTTAGGTTGATGGTGATCCCCAGAACGTTGCAGAATTGCAGCAACATCGCGCCTTGCTCCTTCAGTACTTCCTCTGAGGCTGAAAGTAACAACCAGTCGTCTAGGTAACGAATCAGGCGAATGCCCTGTTCGTGTGCCCAGACTGAGACCGTTGTGAAGACCCTCGTGAAGACTTAGGGGTCAGTGGACAGCCTGAAGCAGAGGGTCTTGAACTACAACGTTTGGTTCTCCCATTTTACCCGTAGGTACTTCCTGCTGGAGGGATGAACCGGGATTTGGAAGTAAGCATCCTTGAGATCTACTGACATCATGAAGTCCCCTTCTCTCAAGGACGCCAAGACTGACTTCAGAGTGTCCATTTTGAAGTCGGTCTTGCAGACGAACTTGTTTAGGGCTGAGAGGTCTATGACTGGTCTCCATCCTCCTGTCACTTTCTCCACCAGGAACAGTCTGCTGTAGAACCGCGGACCTGGACAGGTTCCATTGCCCCTTTTGCCAACATCGCTGAGACCTCTCCTTGCAGAGCTGTCTGTTTCAAGGGATCCTTGGGGGCTAGCCACTCCGCCTGCTGATCTGGCATCAGAGGTGTTAGGTCCACTAGGAAGGGCAACCTGTACCCTTCCTTCAGTACTGTCACGGTCCATGGATCTGCTCCGTGTTCTTCCCATGCTTGCCAAGAACGTTTGAGGCATCCCCCCACCTGAGGCTTCGGCAGGAGTAGGGGGCCTCCCTCCCAATCTTCTCCTTGAGGAGCGGCCTGAACGCCCTCTTCTGGACGCCGTGAACAATGGCCTATAGGCGGCTTGGGTTGAGGCTGATCCCCTACGGGAGGGCTGAGACGACTGGGACCAGGTTGTAGCAGAGTTGTCTCTCCTAGGCTGGCTAGGAGCTTGCCGAGGAGGGCACGGCGCGTCGACGGAGGACCTTCTGTACGTCGGCCTTCTGACCGGGTGGGGCCTGGTCTCGTACGGTTCCTTCAGCCTTCTAACTCTGTCCTTCGACTTCTCCACTGCCTTCAGGGGAAAGATCGCGTCTTCCCACAGGGTCAGGTTCCTCAGAGACATGGCCTCTCTGTCCGGAAGCCTCCTAGTAAGCTTGCTTAAGACGGTTTCCCTCCTCCGTAGGACCCAGTTGGCAGCCAGGGCTAGCGACTGGTAGGAGAAGAATTTCAGGGCCTTACCTCCCGAACTGATAAGTTCCTTGAGTAAGGCCTGGGTTTCCGGTACAGTCAGGTCGTAGGATGACTGTACACCCACCAGGGTGGAGGCCCACCAGTCCAGCCAAGAGGAGACGTTGACTAGGTCCTTCGAGATCTCTTCCATCATGACCGCTCCCGAAGGAGAGAAGCAGATAGGAGCCGTGGACGCCCTTTCTTCTGAGGCTCCCTGCCCCAACACGGTGAGTGCTGGCTGCAGTGCACAGGCGCCTGCTCGCTGTCCCTCTGGGAGGTAAAACTTGCTCTGGGACTTCAGGCCCTGGAGCAGCTTGGAAGTGCTCTGGTTCTTGGGTGCCTCGGCGTGGTTGGCCACGATCCTGTCCACGTGGGCTCTTCCCAACTTAACGTTCCTTGCTAAAGGAAGAGCCAAGGAGGGCCGCTGCTGGACCGGGGCGTCCACTATCCTGTTGAGGCTGGAACGCCATGCATCTTCGGAGGAGGGTTCCGGCACGTCCAGCCTGTGGTGGCTTCTGATGAGGCCTATCACCCTCTGATAGGCCGATACCTCCGCTGCCGACCCCTCTCCATGGTCGTCGAGATCCTCTGATGAGTGCGCTGACGCATGTGACGGGGGTACTCCGACGGAGGACCTCGCACGTGGGGGAGTCCTGGATCGAAGCTCTCGCAGGGGTTCACGTTGAAGGACGGGCATCGCCGTCGGGACAGGGGCCGCCCTCCTAGGTCCATCATCTCTTCCGGAGGTTCTCGTATCTGCGGGCCTGCCCGTCGAGGAAAGCCGAAGGCCGCGCTCGTGACGAGCTAGGTGGCCTTTGGAGGTCAGGACTCGGCTGCCAGACCGAAGGGGCGACTCTCTCCACTGGGCGGATGGAGCCGGAACTTTCGCAGTCTTACGCCTGTCGACTAAAACCTGCCATGATGAGTTCCTCCATCGGGTGCCACTGCTGCTGGAGGACGCCAACTTGAAGGGCCCGGCGCCGCAGCTAGCTCCAGCAGCCTGTCGCGGTGAACCATCACCCACTCACCGACCGGGGAGGCCCTTTCCTTCCACTTCCTCTTGGGGGATCCCGGGCGCCGACTCGCGTGGCGCGACCTCGAACAGGAGCGAGCGCGCGACATCATCTTGCGGGACTTCTCCCTTCGTCTCCTGAGCTTCCTCAGCGCCTCAGCCTCCGAAGAGCAGGAAAGTTCCTCCACTGAGGAGACCGACGACTTATAGGCCCTCTTCGAAGACCTCGCCTCCCTCGCTGGTGTAGGAGGATTCCTGCGACGCTCCGTGGAAGACAACGCCTGCAAAAACACCTCCGGGAAAACGGCCGACAGCGCTTGGGGAGAGCGAGGAGGCTCTCCTGTGGGAGACCAGGTCCTGAAGTCTTCCTCCAGCCTCATCGGAGACCTGAAGGGCGTCTTAGGGGGAACCCACGCAGTGGGGTCCGACGGCGGGGAAAGCTCCTTCTCGACGTCGCCCTCGGCTGCTGAAGTGCCTGAAAAACACACTCAAGAGGCTGGAGAAGAATTAGTAACAATTTTCTCCCACATGGGGTCATCTGAGGAGACGTGACCTGCTGGCACCAGGCCACCGTCTCCCGAAAACACTTCCGCTCCTCCCTCAGGCCCCTCACTCGCCTGG
Organism: Palaemon carinicauda; assembly: GCF_036898095.1. Taxonomy (NCBI): domain Eukaryota; kingdom Metazoa; phylum Arthropoda; class Malacostraca; order Decapoda; family Palaemonidae; genus Palaemon; species Palaemon carinicauda. Next base: position 178,677,411 of record NC_090729.1, on the reverse strand, counting down.
AACGATGCCACAACACCACTGTCTTGAAGGTCAGACTCTTGGGGAAGGGCCGCGGGCTTCTTCCCCGCAACGGACTTACCTCGTTCCTACTCTGGGTAGGGGAGGTTGGAAGGGAAGCTCGGACCGACGAGACGCCCGGCGAAGCAAGGGAGGAAGGACGCTCGGCTTCTTAGGCGACTTCTTCGTCGATTTCTTCTTTTTGGTGCTATACCGCACCCACTGCACCTCATTCCACGACTTGCACTCCGGACACGTGGCGGAAGGAGAACACACGCTGCCCCTGCACGAGGAACACAAGGAGTGCGGGTCAATTTTGGGTTTTGAGAGGAACACTCCACACGATTTACCGGCCATAGGCCCAGGACAACGGCGAGGATGCTCCATGATGTAGGAGAAGCACTACGAGACAAGCACGCACAGGGAAAGCACAAAGAGAAAGCACAATGGGACCACGTGGGTACCGCGCGAGACACAAAGGGTCGGGGGGACACAAAGTCATACTGGGATTAGGAGAGCGGCGAGATGATATCGCGACGTGACCAGAGAACTTACTGGAGGTCGAGACCTGAGCAGGCATGCTCTCTGACCCGAGGTTAGCCTCAGGGCGCGTATCACTCCGCCTGAGGTTACCCCTCATAGAAAATGGGTTTAGGGTAAACTACATAAAACTCTGGTCGGATGGGAGGAGATCCCAGATACTCCTAAGAAAGTAGTTCGAGTTAAGTACTTCGTGTTGGAACAAACTTTACTTTCAACCTTTGTCTAAGGACAGAGGGGTTAAGATGGGTCTTATGCTTGTATAGCTAGGAAATATAAAAATTACTTTCAAAATTTATTTGTTCCTATACACACACAAAAGTGTTGTCCTTAAAATATTGACTAACTTATAGTTGGGAGGAAGTACCCCTAGAACCAAACAGGTCATTTCTTTTTCTTCCCTAATATAAGTCAGTTTCCCTGGTCATATACGGGAGCAAGGGAGAAGATTCCAATACACCTTATCTGACCATGATAAGGATGAGTAGGCTGGTAGGGCCTGGCCTGTAATTGGTATATACCTGGTACTCTGTCAATGAAGAAATCCTTCTCCTCCAAAGGGGAGATGCAATCTGTAATGAAATACCTGGAGTATGACCACCAATATGTTTGGTATTCATTCCACAATCCTCCCCCTCATTAATGGAGAGTGGGGGGGAGAACAACTTCTTACAAATTTAGTCTAATAAGAATGGTGCTCAAAAGTGTAGCTTACCAGTATCAATGACTGATCCAGCATGTAATGGTAAAACCCATTCACCCCAAGTGAGGAGAAGGGAAGAAGAAGCAGAAGAGCCAGTTATTCTACTTTTCATCCAGACTCACATTGACAAGTTACCAAAGGCAAGGCACTTTTTATCCTGTGTGGGAACTGGGCTGGCGACACAACCACTGGATTGATTGATTGATTGAAAAGTTTTCAGGCATCCTAACATCTAAGGTCATTGATGCCTATTATCATTTATTTTATTTAAAAATTAAAAGAATATTAAATTAAAACCATAAAAGTTGAATGTTATTATAGAAGTTAAACAGTTTTCAAAAGTCCTGCTTCTGAAATAAATCTAAAAATGCCGCTCGCATAGTAGGACACATCATGTCCAAGAATCTTGGCAAGGATGAACCTGCCATCCTCACCTCGAGCCTCAAACAGATATCTATTTCTCAAGTTATTAGAATTGGGGCATTCGGTCAACAAATGCCTCACTGTTAAAGGTACTAAACAGTCGTCGCAATTATGGTTGGTGTTCGCCCTTCAGGAGAAACTCTTATGTCAACCGAGTGTGACCAATATGGAGACGACAAAGTGTCTTCTCCCATTTTCGGGGCATCATGTTATATGACCAAGAACCAAAGTGTCTAAGGACTTGCTTAAATAGAAGGTGGTAAAGGTTGTTTGGAGCTTTCAAACACCTGCCTTTAACACTTGGCTGACTAAAGAATTCCTTTGAAAGGACTAGGTGGGACTAATATCACAGACTTGTGTGAGCCCTTGTCAGAGCTGGTACTCTAACCTCCTCCATTGGTACTGAGCCAAGGTCCAGAATCTTTGGGGCAACATCATCTTGAGTATCCGCATATGGGAGTCACCACCAGTGTCACTGGCACTGGGATTACCTCTGATCATGGAGGATCTAAATTCCAGTGTTGGTATCCAGTATTTTTTTCTAAATAAGTGGGCCATTAATTGCTATTAATGTATAAAGTCTCCAATAGGGGAGGATCTAGGATCCAGCATTGCCATGTGCAATTTTTTCTAGTAAAAGTCATCACTAGAACTACCATCTCCCTACTAAAGGACATTGAAAGCCTACCTGCAAGACCTCAGGAAGACAAAGGCTTCCTTAGGTAAAATTAGTTATCAGCAGTCTGCAAGACTACTGGAGAGCTACCAGTGCATGCTGATGTGTGGCAGTTACTGGGGAACTCCAGACTCCACCAAATCCTGAAAACTTGTCAATGCAGATAGGAATACAGCCTGCTCCTGAAATATACTCCCCATGAACCGAGCCAGGAAGTACAGTATACCTAAAAGCTTCAACAACTGAATAACTCAATGAGGAGAGAAAAGTGCCATACAGCCTCTTCAGCAGCATCTTGTCAGTTGCAAAGAATGACTTGGGAGAAGACTATGCCTTTGTTTTGCTCCTCAAAGAATAAGCCTACCACTGAATGAGAAGCCACAATCTCCACAAAGCACATGGGGATGATTGCAAACAATCATTTCATCTAGAAGATGTGCAGTGTGCGTGTGGATCTGCTGCCAGTTTTACCATGAACTGAACAAAGCGTCTACCCTTCCCCCCCTATTTTAAAGATTCCTGCTTCACTTCTATAATTGATATGAAGCAAAACAAACCATTCACTCTGTAAAGAAAGATAAAAATATAAAGCAGTCTTGGAATTAATTACAACAGTACATTCGTACTCATTGCGATCTAAAACAAAAGTGAAGTCTTACAGAGGAAAGTGGGTGAGGTTCACCACCTGACATTAACTACCACGTTAATGAATTCAACCAGCGCTCCAGCACAGCTTTAGACATTCTTTACATACAATGATGAAAGATTGTATGAGTAGGAACAAACAGAAACTTGTGAATCTTACATTCAAAGCATCAAATCTAGTATTTACTTCAGGAGCAAATGAAAAATTACACAAATAACTTTTTATCACCTGTAATTTTTTTTTCATTTAACTTATTTTAGTGTCCACATAATCCTACACACACTGCTCACAATAATAAACTTAATTCTAACAATAAAACATTATAGTAGTCCTCAGGCTTTAATTATCAAAGCCACCAGCTTCCCAACCGCTCATTAAAATACTGGAGGAACAGTAACTATATCTAATTCTTATGATCAGTCATCGATAACCTGTACATATCCAAACGTTTTGACCTCACTAAAAGTGGGGAAGGAGGGAGGGAAATAGATGACACAACTTGAAGCATTGAAATAAATTTCAGTTAAAATCCCATTTACTATTTTTTGATGAATCCAGCCTGGTAGTCATCATGCTGACTACTATACACTGGAGGTAGGTATGAAATGGAGAGAGATAAAATATAACTAATTTCAAAATCAAATCATACTCAAACCAACTTTACCATCCATAAAGCTAAAAATCTCCTTCAATAATATACAAAATGTTATTTTTATTAATAAAATAAATTTTTGAATATACTTACCCGATAATCATGTAGCTGTCAACTCCGTTGCCCGACAGAATTCTATGGAGGGATACGCCAGCTATCACAATACTAGAAGGGGGTGTATTTACCAGCGCCACCTGTGGCCAGGTACTCAAGTACTTCTTGTTGACACCTCCTCAATTATTCCTCGGTCCACTGGTTCTCTATGGGGAGGAAGGGAGGGTCGATTAAATCATGATTATCGGGTAAGTATATTCAAAAATTTATTTTATTAATAAAAATAACATTTTTCAATATTAAACTTACCCGATAATCATGTAGCTGATTCACACCCAGGGGGGTGGGTGAAAAACCAGTGTACAAGACTGAAGGATAGCTAAGTATCCCGTATTTCATATAATCAGTTATCCACAATAACAATGAAATAATAAGTACCTGGTAAGGAAGTCGACTTGAACCGTTACTCTGCCTTTAATAAGATCGTCTTCCTTACTGAGCGCAGCGTTCCTCTTGGGAGGCTGAATCAACTCAAAGGTGCTAAAGTATACAGGGCTGCAACCCATACTAAAGGACCTCATCACAACCTTTAACCTTGGCGCTTCTCAAGAAAGAATTGACCACCCGCCAAATCAACAAGGATGTGGAAGGCTTCTTAGCCGACCGTACAACCCATAAAAAGTATTCAAGAGAAAGGTTAAAAAGTTATGGGATTATGGGAATGTAGTGGCTGAGCCCTCGCCTACTACTGCATTCGTTGCTACGAATGGACCCAGGGTGTAGCAGTACTCGTAAAGAGACTGGACATCTTTGAGATAGAATGATGCGAACACTGACTTGCTTCTCCAATAGGTTGCATCCATAACACTCTGCAGAGAACGGTTCTGTTTGAAGGCCACTGAAGAAGCCACAGCTCTCACTTCATGTGTCCTTACCTTCAGCAAAGCAAGGTCTTCTTCCTTCAGATGAGAATTTGCTTCTCTAATCAGAAGCCTGATGTAGTAAGAAACTGAGTTCTTAAACATTGGTAGAGAAGGCTTCTTGATAGCACACCATAAGGCTTCTGATTGTCCTCGTAATGGTTTTGACCTTCTTAGATAGTACTTAAGAGCTCTAACTGGGCAAAGTACTCTCTCCAGTTCGTTCCCCACCATGTTGGACAGGCTTGGGATCTCGAACGACTTAGGCCAAGGACGGGAAGGAAGCTCGTTTTTAGCCAAAAAACCGAGCTGCAAGGAACATGTAGCCGTTTCAGATGTGAAACCTATGTTCCTGCTGAAGGCGTGGATCTCACTTACTCTTTTACCTGTTGCTAAGCACACGAGGAAAAGAGTTTTTAATGTGAGGTCCTTAAAAGAGGCTGATTGGAGCGGTTCAAATCCTGATGACATTAGGAACCTTAGGACCACGTCTAGATTCCAGCCTGGAGTGGACAACCGACGTTCCTTTGAGGTCTCAAAAGACCTAAGGAGGTCCTGTAGATCTTTGTTGGAGGAAAGATCCAAGCCTCTGTGGCGGAAAACCGCTGCCAACATACTTCTGTAACCCTTGATCGTAGGAGCTGATAGGGATCTTACGTTCCTTAGATGTAACAGGAAGTCAGCAATCTGGGTTACAGTGGTACTGGTTGAGGAAACTGCATTGGCCTTGCACCAGCTTCGGAAGACTTCCCATTAAGACTGATAGACTCTGAGAGTGGATGTCGTCCTTGCTCTGGCAATCGCTCTGGCTGCCTCCTTCGAAAAGCCTCTAGCTCTTGAGAGTCTTTCGATAGTCTGAAGGCAGTCAGACGAAGAGCGTGGAGGTTTGGGTGTACCTTCTTTACGTGAGGTTGACGCAGAAGGTCCACTCTAGGAGGAAGAGTCCTGGGAACGTCGACCAGCCATTGCAGTACCTCGGTGAACCATTCTCTCGCGGGCCAGAGGGGAGCAACCAACGTCAGCCTTGTCCCTTTGAGAGAGGCGAACTTCTGAAGTACCCTGTTGACAATCTTGAACGGTGGGAATGCATACAGGTCGAGATGGGACCAATCCAGCAGAAAGGCATCCACGCGAACTGCTGCTGGGTCTGGAATCGGAGAACAATACAAGAGGAGCCTCTTGGTCATCGAGGTAGCGAATAGATCTATGGTTGGCTGACCCCACCGGGCCCAAAGTCTGCTGCAAACATTCTTGTGAAGGGTCCACTCTGTGGGGAAGACCTGACCCTTCCGGCTGAGGCGATCTGCCATGACATTCATATCGCCCTGAATGAGCCTCGTTACCAGCGTGAGCTTTCGATCTTTTGACCAAATGAGGAGGTCCCTTGTGATCTCGAACAACTTCCTCGAATGAGTCCCTCCCTGCTTGGAGATGTAAGCCAAGGCTGTGGTGTAGTTGGAGTTCACCTCCACCACCTTGTTAAGCTGGAGGGACTTGAAGTTTATCAAGGCCAGATGAACTGCCAACAACTCCTTGCAATAGATGTGAAGTGTCCATTGCTCCTGATTCCATGTTCCCGAGCATTCCTGTCCGTCCAGTGTCGCACCCCAGCCCGTGTCCGATGCGTCCGAGAAGAGACGGTGGTCGAGGGTCTGAACAGCCAATGGTAGACCTTCCTTGAGAAGAATGCTGTTCTTCCACCACGTGTGAGTAGACCTCATCTCTTCGGAAACAGGAACTGAGCCCGTCTCTAGCGTCATGTCCTTTATCCAGTGAGCAGCTAGATGATACTGAAGGGGGCGGAGGTGGAGTCTCCCTAACTCGATGAACAGGGCCAGCGATGAAAGTGTCCCTGTTAGACTCATCCACTGCCTGACTAAGCATCGGTTCCTTCTCAGCATGCTCTGGATGCATTCTAGGGCTTGGAAGATCCTTGGGGCCGACGGACAAGTCCGAAAAGCTCGACTCTGAAGATCCATACCCAAGGAGACAATGGTCTGGGATGGAACGAGCTGAGACTCCTCAAAATTGACCAGGAGGCCCAGTTCCTTGGTCAGATCCATAGTCCATTTGAAAATCTCCAGACAGCGACGACTTGTGGGAGCTCTTAAAAGCCAGTCGTCTGACGGAGCCGGACACAAGATCATGATACTGCTGCACAGTCTGTAAACTGTCAATCATGGGCAAGCGAGGAAGTACAGTGACAACCCGAATCTGTCTAGACTGTCTGGGTCGTACAGACAACTCCTTAACGGGTTGCTGAGGTTGCCGCACTGCGTCACAACAAGTCCCTTCTGTTGGTTGTTGAACGTCTTCCCCGTGACACATTGACTCCGTAAACAAAAAAAAATCCTCTAACAAGGACTAAGCTTGGACTGCATGTCATGCAACACAGCTCAAGGTCTATGGGAGCAGGTGTGGTAACAGACGGGATTAGCGGCTGAAGTGGAACCATTACCTTCCCTGTAAGCATGTAATGCTTAAATAAAAGTCCATAAGAGGTTATGCAGCTAAAGGCTCCCTCCAAATGACAGAGTCCTCAAGGGAATATCAGAAGGAGGGAGAAAAGAACTTTCTCATCTACAGGGACCTTATCCTAGAAAAGCTAAGTTCTCTGAGTGAGGGTTCACTGGTGCAAAAGCAGCAGACTAGAAGGCAACGTTATGAAACTGCTTGACAGTCTAGTGAGTTGGCAACAACCCAAGATGTGTTGAGATGCGGTAAGGTATGCAGAGCATGATGTATGCAGAGTATGCTGTATGCAGAGCATGCTGTATGTAGAGCATGTTGTATGCAGAGCATGCTGAATGCAGAGCATGCTGTATGCAGAGCATGTTGTATGCAGAGCATGCTGAATGCAGAGCATGCTGAATGCTGAGCATGTAGTAAGCAGAGCCTGTGCATGGCGTTTAACATTTCTCAGAAATTCCATGACCAGTGCTAGTTGGTATGAAAATGGAGGTAAGGTATGCTGAACAGCAGAGTCAGAACGAGCTGGAACAACAATAGTTGTGGTTTCCTCTTCAAGACTCCGATGAGGGAACACCTGAGGCTCAGTCTGCAAAGGCTGAATAAAAGACAAGCAGAAGGAAGGCGCATGGGTGGAGGAGGCTGACTCCTAGCATGAGTGGTTGAACCCAAGGGTTGCGCTTGCTGAGCGGTTGGCGGAAGCGGAGTAGCAAGTTCCAGTTCCTGTGGTGTGAGCGGAGCGCGATGAGGAAGAGGCTGCGCAGAACAAGGTAAATGTCTCGCAAGCTGAGGCTCCTGAGGCGCAAGGCTAAGGTGTTGTGGTGCTTGCCTTGTGGAGGGTTGAGCTCGCTGCAGCAAGAGCTGAGGAGACTGACTCATGGACGGGAGAGGTTGTTGTACCTCAACCGAGTGTTGCATCACTGGTGGAGCAGCAAGTGGAGGCGGAGGAAGAGAGGTATAATCCTCCTGATCCCAATGTAAAGGTTGCCTTAAGGAAGGAGGAGGCTGAACACCACAGGGAGCAGCAAACTCAGCACGTGGCTCAACATCGTACGCCTGGCAGGTGGAACTGCTGGCAGGTGATACTGTGATCAGGCGGAGCGAGTGTAGGTGGAGGGAGTGTAGGCGGAGGCGGGGGAGCAACACTCTCAGCCCGACACTCACGCATCAAGTCCGAAAGCTGTGCTTGCATGGACTGTAGTAGAGTCCACAACATCGTACGCCTGGCAGATGGTACTGTGATCAGGCGGAGCGAGAGTAGGTGGAGGGAGTGTAGGCGGAGGCGGAGGAGCAACACTCTCAGCCCGACACTCACGCATCAAGTCCGAAAGCTGTGCTTGCATGGACTGTAGTAGAGTTCACAACATCGTACGCCTGGCAGGTGGTACTGTGATCAGGCGGAGCGAGTGTAGGTGGAGGGAGTGTAGGCGGAGGCGGAGGAGCAACACTCTCAGCCCGACACTCACGCATCAAGTCCGAAAGCTGTGCTTGCATGGACTGTAGTAGAGTTCACAACATCGTACGCCTGGCAGGTGGTACTGTGATCAGGCGGAGCGATCATAGGCGGGGGGGGAGTGTAGGCGGAGGCGGAGGCACAACACTCTCAGCCCGACACTCACGCATCAAGACCGAAAGTTGACTTTATGGACTGCAGTAGAGTTAACTTGGGGTCGGCAGACACTAACTTCTGCTGAGGTAAAGCCTTAACAGCAGAGATCTGTTGTGGCAGAACCTTACTCCTCTTAGGCGGAGTGTAATCAACTGATGACTGAGGAGAGTCAGAGCTAACCCAATGACTGCATTCGGGTTGTGAACTTTAACTTCGTACGTCTGGCATAGGTCTGGACTTAACGTTTAAGAGGTCTTGAGACCTGAGACCAGCGTTACTCTGCCTTTATTTTCTCCCCTAATCTCTTCTGCAGACGAGCAAAATAAGGGCTCAATCGTCTGCGGGTGGGAGTGACGGACTCGGTAAGACACGCCCACAACCACCGAGAATACTTCTGTGCGCCGATCAAGGCCTGCTGAACCCTTATGCCCTTCGACATTGCTTCTCCCCTGGGCTTGGGAGCTTGCAAGAGGTCCCGGACTGGGAGGACGACTGGCGCGCACAAAAGTACCCTCACGCACTAATCACTTATCACTTTGATTTCTGTTTGCACTTATTTCACTGAACTCGAAACTTTAAGTGGTTTGTACCTGAAATACGCAATTCTATCCTTTCTCAAAGTTAGTAATTGCGAAAACAGAATTACAATGTAACAGAAAAATCTAATGAAAGATAATTCAGTGGTTGGAAAGAGACTAAACACTAGATCACTCTAGAAACGTTTAGTTTCTTCCCCTAAAGAGACTAGGGAGAAGAGCAAAATCGATAACGACGTTACTCGTACGCCTGGCAGGCTTGAATGAAACGTTTATCCTCTTTCTCCCTCCGTCTCTATCTCTCTCTCTCTCTCTCTCTCTTGACTTAGAACCTGAGAGAAGAGCCCAATCATATATATCGTTAAAACATATTATTGTTAAAGGAAAAAACTGAAAAGTTCCTTTATTAGGATCAAAACCATTAAGTTAAGAAAGAATGAACAAAACGCTAGACACGGTTACTCTTACTGCAACGTGAAACCGTGAACATTCTTTCTCTATCGTAACGATAGAGTGCAAGTTGAACGTTCTGAACGTCAACAACTGCAGAGACAAAACAAAACGTTAGTTCAACTTTGAAAACAGTACGAGACTGTCAAAGAAAATCTTTCAAACTCTGTGGCGGAAATAGCATAATATGTTAACAGGTAAAACCGAAATGACGGGCTCAAAGTTTATTAACTTCGGTAAAAGACCGCCTACTATTAGGAAGGTCGAATATAAACAAATATAAAAATTAATTTTAATGAGTTTATAATAAAAGGAAGTTAATCGAAGAGGCCTATAAGAGGCGGAGAGATATAAAATAAATCTATAACTTTGTTAAGCAAAATTAAGAAAGAGAGTCTATACTCTCTTAGACACCAACACTTCCGTCTAAGGGAAGGGTCGGCCATTGAAAGGTGAACGAGAGTTCATACTCTCTCGTCACCATAATTAATCAAATTAATTCCAAAAGCTAACTAAGCTAATATAGAAGTTTCCAGTAAAGCGACAGCCGAAATCAAAGAGAAATACTTCACCAAAGTCGTGAAAATACTCCAAGAACATAAGCGTATCCCAGAACATCTTGCCGGAAGCACGACAGAGGAATAATTGAGGAGGTGTCAACAAGAAGTACTTGAGTACCTGGCCACAGGTGGCGCTGGTAAATACACCCCCTTCTAGTATTGTGATAGCTGGCGTATCCCTCCATAGAATTCTGTCGGGCAACGGAGTTGACAGCTACATGATTATCGGGTAAGTTTAATATTGAAAAACTTGTTATCAAACCATCTTGTAGGTTTCATAAACAATTTAAAAAAAACTTTACACCAGCCATAAAGATACAAATATCACAAGTTTTTAAAAAAGTAATTTGTATTTTTCCCAACTACAAAATTGAGCAATTTAATTGATTTTAGCAAAGCCGGAATAGAAGTTTAAGTTTTTAATGAGGTAAACATAGTTGCCTCATGGGTGATAGGTAGGCCCCACCCACCTGACATGTACAGCAACCCTCCTTTAATCTTGACCCTAACCTAGGACTCACAGAGGGGTTGAGGCAAGCGGTGTAATTTAAGGACCTAGGTTTGCCTAGTTAGGGAAAATAAAAATCACTTTTAAAATTTGGGATTTGTTCCTACACTAAATACTATAACAAAATCCATCTACTGTAGATACCAACATAAAAAAATTCCTAATGACAAAATGAGTGTGCTAATTCTTACCTGGTGAGCATCTAAATCGATGATCATGACCTTTTCAATTTTTGGGTAATGGGAGAGAAGGAAGTGGATCGTTAGTGTTATGTCAGCATATGCACAAAAACCACCCCCTTTATTCCCACAGCAGTGATGAAAACCTCCACCAATGTTTATGGACCAACCACGTTCCACAGCTAGTTTTCCCGCCAGAACACTTCCTCCTGTTTGGTACCTACAGTGAGAAAAATCACAAATATTTAAGTAATTTATATTTTCCCTAACTCTACAAACCTGAGTCCTTTAAATAGTTATGTGTCTTCCATGCAAAGACACAGTTATTGGGAGGTAGGTGAGGGGAGCCACCCACCTGCCTGATTGTATCACGTCACTTTTGACCTTTGTCTCAAGGACTGAACGAGGGGATTGTGGCAGTGAGTTTAACTTGAGATGACGGCTCCGCTTGTGGTCGAGGGTATTGAAAAACTTCCTAGAGCCATTTGGTTCTGCTCCTCATTTATACTAAACCTAATGGGAAATTACTTGTAATTACTAATAATTCTTTTCTTCATAAACATCATCCTAATCTTTTGATGGGTTGCTTGGAATCCTTAAGACTTCCTTAGTTTTAAAATAAATCTTAAAAACTAAGTCATTATCTAATTTCAGAGAGGTGGTCTATCAAAAACTGTAGTCAGAATTTGGATGCAAGAAAATCTGAATTTATATCATAAAAAAATTCTATAATGCAGTTTTAAATTCTAAAATTACAGTAATCAGAATTCAAAACTTGAATAATTTTCAGAGTCAATGGTTTGATGTAAAAAATTATCAAGAATTCTTATGGGTTTTGAATTTTGAAAATTGAATAACCAATAAGAAAGCCTTAAGGATTTTATAAGTTACTCATATACTGTAAAAATTAGTCTTGAGTTACCGGTAATTTGAGGGTAATTTACTATGTCAGCTTTGACGGAGTATCTCACTGCCTCTTTTTGCTATCTTGATTGAAAATGGAAGGAAAAAAATATTGTATAAAATTATGATCAATGTAAAATTTATGTAAAAAGAAGCACAACCAAAGAATATCACGCTTTTATGAGAAGTTTTTATTGCAAACAAAATCATACAAGAGCAATATTTAGCTAACTAAAGACAAGATCGAGCCTTCATACTCTACCTCTGGCAACTGAACACTCGAGGTTACCAAAAAAAATTCAAACTTCGACCTCTCCCAACAACAACCATCCTAACCAAGTGTGTCACTTCCCTTTTGGAGTGTGACTTAAGATAGCATGTACCATAATAAAACATATATGATCCAAGTCAGAGCTTTGAGATGGATATGCTGCCAAAAATATTCTCAAGTTCTTGGATCTTATTGGGACCAATTATTTGAAGATTACATAAATCTTGGTGTCTCATTAGTATAGTACAGTATCTCACTTCTAATATGAAATTAGAATCACAAGAATAGATTTCATAAAATATAAGCGACATGAAATGATACCCATAAATTGTATTTTCTCACATTTGCAATAACTAATACTTGTACTTATAAAATTTTCTATATTTGGTAATTAATTCATCCTTGTCAATCTAAACTTGCTCATCATGCTAGTGTCATGATGACGATTTATTGGTAAGTAGCACTTTTATTTGTAATGTAACTAATACTAGCATACTAAAAAGCCACTATCCAGTACGGGTGCTATAATAGGAGTGAGTTCACTAGCGTGGGTTGGGTTGGTAGTAGTAGCTTACGCAGCATAGATGTTGAACGGCACCTCGCTGTTTCAGGGATTTTGAAGAGGAAATCTCTAATTGGTGCGAGGCCTCTGGTTATGATTTATCTCGCCCCAGTAATATACCGACACCTTATATAGGTGAGTGAGCTGGGTTCAACCTGGCATTCTTATGCAATCTTTCTCTGGTAATATATAGCAGTTATACACCTTAGAAATGGTGCTTGAGGAAAATTTCACTGGGCGGCACAGGTTGAGCCCAGAAAGGCACTTTTCTTGATGATGACTGCATATTAAATAACCAGGTATGTAGATTGATAATGTTAAATTTCAGCAGCTATGTTAGAAAATATAAGAAGTAAAATATATTACTTCAAAAAAAGCTTTATTCTAATATAGAACTACTTACAATAGTACACTTACCTAAAAGGTTTCAAAACTTTCTTTTGCAATAAGAGATTAGGCAAAAGGGCTGCAGGTGGGACTTCAGTAATTTTAGCAACATTAACACTCCACTGTAAACATAAACACGGTATTATTGGTATGATAAACTCAAAATTGCTCATTTAATGCAAAGTCAGCACTTCTGTTGTGAAAAACATTAACAAAAGACAATGCTTTGCCCAAAAATATCAAAGAGACTACTGTATATATCAAAATTTTAGGTTGCTCATTTGTTACTGAATCTATTGACAAAGTACACAATTGCCTCATTTCTTAATTGTTTAAACTGTTGTCATTTGAAGAACTTAACAGGGCCATTACTTTATTGCAAAAATGAGTGAACAAATAGTAAAATTCTCATATAGAAATCAATGTCTTAGTAAATAAAGCAACACAAAGCAATAGACTATTGCCATAAACCTCAAAATACATCAGATGAAAAGGAGGAAAATGATCAGGACAGCTGAAAGAAAAGACTGAATAATGCCTTATTCATAGTGTCAATGTGACCTCCCTTGAGTTATACTTTTGGAATTGAAGTGTGTACAAACTTTTCAAATATGACTGACTTCACCAAGAGTTCACAATGCCACATCCCAAAGATCCGTTATTCCTCCTTTTTTCTTCAAGAAAACAAACAAACCAGGACTTTAGTTACCATTTGATGACTACTTTAATAAATGCGTAAAGAATACAATACTAGGGTTGCAACAAACAGGATATTGTACACACCTTGAGGCTTTGCAAATAAGATGCTGTGTGGACTAGTCTTAAATCAGCCTCTGAAGCTTCATTGGGAGCAACCATTGTTGTTTCTTTTACTAACTGACGCTTTTTCAGGAGCTGAAAACAAAAATCAAGTTGATATATGGTACATTATTAGTTCTACAAACATCAGATAGTTACCTAGAAATAATCAACTGAAAGGTTCACAGCTGCCAAATTACACACACGCACACATAGCAAGGCACTTCCCCCATTTTGGGGGGCTAGCCGACATCAACAAATGAAACAAAAAAAAGGGACCTCTACTCTCTACGTTCCTCCCAGCCTAACAAGGGACTCAACCGAGTTCAGCTGGTACTGCTAGGGTGCCACAGCCCACCCTCCCCCGTTATTCACCACAGATGAAGCTTCATAATGCTGAATCCCCTACTGCTGCTACCTTCGCGGTCATCTAAGGCACCGGAGGAAGCAGCAGGGCCTACTGGAACTGTCACAATCGCTCGCCAAATTACAATTGTAAATTTAAAAAAAAAAAAGATGCAATACAAAGTTTGTAGCCACATTATTTCCCATAGAGAATTAATCAAATTTTAACCAAATAAAATGATATTTTAATTATAAAATAAATTTTTGAATATACTTACCCGGTGAATATATAATAGCTGCTGCTCCAGCGGCTCGACAGAAAACACACACAAAAACTCGCGAGCGATCGCTATGAAGGTTGCGGGTGTGCCCACCAGCGCCAACTATCGGCCAGATACCGCATATACATGTAAACAGACCCAATTTTTCTCATCCCGCTGGGTCTCTATCGGGGAGGAAGGGGGGGGCCTATAAATTATATATTCACCGGGTAAGTATATTCAAAAATTTATCTTATAATTAAAATATAATTTTTAAATATTTAACTTAGCCGGTGAATATATAATAGCTGATTCACACCCATGGTGGTGGGTAGAGACCAGAGTTAATTAAGTTTACAGCGTATATGCTTAGAGTTTTTGACAGTTATATCATAACAAAACCCAAATATATAAAGGTACCTGGTAAGGAAGTTGACTTAGACCATTACTCTGCCTTATTAGTCTGTCTTCCTCACGAAGCTCAGCGATCCTCTTAGGATGCTGAAAGACTCCCAGGAGCTGAAGTATTAAGGGCTGCAACCCATACAACAGGACCTCATCAAACCCCTAATCTGGGCGCTCTCAAGAAATGACTGACCACCCGCCAAATCAACCAGGATGCGAAAGGCTTCTTAGCCTTCCGTACAACCCAAAAAACAATATTAAAAACATTTCAAGAGAGATTAAAAAGGATACTGGAATTAGGGTAATGTAGTGGTAGAACCCTCACCCACTACTGCACTCGCTGCAACGAATGGACCCAGTGTGTAGCAGTCCTCGTAAAGAGTCTGGACATCTTTTAAGTAAAATGACGCGAACACTGACTTGCTTCTAGAAAAGTAGCGTCCATAATACTTTGCAGAGATTTAATTTTGCTTGAAGGCCACGGAGGTTGCTATAGCTCTAACTTCGTGCGTCTTAACCTTAAGCAAACATCGGTCTTTCTCAATCAAGTGAGAATGAGCTTCTCGTATTAAAAATCTGATAAAATATGACAAAGCATTCTTTGACATAGGCAATGATGGTTTCTTAACTGAGCACCATAATGCCTCAGATTTACCTCGTAATGACTTAGTACGAGCTAAATAGAACTTAAGAGCTCTAACTGGACATAATACTCTTTCCAGTTCGTTGCCTACGATCTCTGATAAGCAAGGAATATCAAAAGATTTAGGCCAAGGACGAGAAGGCAGTTCATTTTTGGCCAGGAAACCAAGTTGAAGTGAACAAGTAGCTTTTTCTGTAGAAAAGCCGATGTTCTTACTGAAGGCATGAAGTTCACTGACCCTTTTAGCCGAAGCCAAGCACACTAGGAAAAGTGTCTTGAGGGTGAGATCCTTCAGGGAGGCTGAATGTAATGGCTCAAACCTGTCTGACATGAGGAACCTTAGGACCACGTCTAAGTTCCATCCAGGAGTTGCCAAACAACGTTCCTTAGAGGTCTCGAAAGACTAGGAGATCTTGGAGATCTTTATTGTTGGAAAGATCTAAGCCTCTATGTCGAAAGACCGAAGCCAACATGCTCCTGTAGCCCTTAATCGTGGGAGCTGAAAGGGAGCGAACCTTTCTCAGATGTAAAAGAAAATCTGCGATTTGGGCTACAGAGGTACTGGATGAGGACACAGATGCTGACTTGCACCAGTCTCGAAAGACTTCCCACTTTGACTGGTATACTCTAATGGTAGAAGCTCTCCTCGCTCTTGCAGTCGCACTGGCTGCCTCCTTCGAAAAGCCTCGAGCTCTTGAGAGTCTTTCGATAGTCTGAAGGAAGTCAGACGAAGAGCGGGGAGGCTTTGATGGACACTCTTTACGTGGGGCTGACGTAACAGATCTACCCTTAGAGGAAGACTTCTTGGAAAGTCTACCAGCCATTGAAGTACCTCGGTGAACCACTCTCTCGCGGGCCAGAGGGTAGCGACCAACGTCAACCTTGTCCCTTCGTGAGAGGCGAACTTCTGCAGTACCTTGTTGACTATCTTGAATGGTGGGAATGCATATAAGTCCAGAAGAGACCAATCCAGTAGAAACGCGTCTATGTGGATTGCTTCTGTATCTAGGACTGGAGAGCAATAGATTGGTAACCTTTTGGTCAACGAGGAGGCAAAGAGGTCTATGGTGGGTTGACTCCAAGTAGCCCAAAGACTCTTGCCCACGTCCTTGTGGAGGGTCCATTCCGTGGGTATCACCTGACCCCTCCGACTGAGACAGTCTGCCAAGACGTTCAAGTCCCCCTGGATGAATCTCGTCATCAAGGAGATGCCTCGATTTCTTGACCATAAGAGAAGGTCCCTTGCGATCTCGAGCAGCGTGAAGGAGAGTGTGCCTCCTTGCTTGGAGATGTACGCCAAAGCTGTGGTGTTGTCTGAGTTGACCTCTACCACTTAGTTTCGAAGAAGCTTTCGAATATCATCAAGGCCAAGTGGACTGCTAATAGCTCCTTGCCGTTGATGTGCATGCTCTTCTGACTTGAGGTCCACAGACCCGAGCATTCCCGACCGTCCAGGGTCGCACCCCAACCCAAATCCGACGCGTCTGAGAACTACACGTGGTTTGGGTTCTTGACTGCTAGGGATAGTCCCTCTCTCAGACTGATATTGCTATCCCACCATTTCAGGCATGCCTTTACTGGTTCGGAGACTGGAAATGATACCGTCTCTAACGTCTTGTCCTAGTTCCAGTGAGAGGCTAGATGGAACCGGAGAGGCAGAAGGTGTAGTCTCCCTAGTGAGATAAACTGCTCCAGGGATGAGAGAGTCCCTAGGAGACTGTTCCAACTCCTGACTGAACAAACGTTTTCTTTTCAGCATTAGTTGGACTTCGAGCAGGGCTTGTTCTATTCGGTGGCAGACGGAAAAGCCCGAACAAACTGGACTGCGAATCTCCATCCCCAAATATAGAATAATCTGGGATGGGATCAGTTGGGACTTTTAGGTTGACCAAAAGTCCCAACTCCCTGGCCAGACTCAACGTCCAATGTAGATCCTGCAGACAGCGAAGACTAGACGATGCTCTGAGAGGCCAGTCGTCCAAGTACAGGGAGGCTCGGATCCCCGATAGTTGGAGGGATTTTGCCACATTCCTCATGAGCCTCGTAAACACGAGAGGAGCAGGACTGAGGCCAAAGCACAGGGCTCGAAACTGGTACCCCACATTCCTGTAAACAAACCTCAGAAACGGTTGGGAATCCGGGTGTATAGGAATGTGGAAGTATGCCTCCTGAAGGTCGAGAGAGACCATCCAGTCGCCTTCCATTAATGCTGTCAAGACAGCCTGGTAGACTTCATCGTGAAGTTTGTCTTGACAATGAACACATTGAGCGCACTTGCCTCTTACGTACTCCTGCAGTGAACGTGGCTGCCAGATCATTGGAGCCATCCCTGAGGGACTTGTTCCTGCAGAGAACGTGGCTGTCAGATCATTGGAGCCATCCCTGAAAGCCTTGTTTATGCATGACATAATCGTACAGCAAAACTTCAAACGCTCGAAAAAAAAAACTCCTAACAGGAGATGGTCTAGCTCTGAAGTCGACCATAAAATCTTGGAGCGTCTCATGGCCAGGCGCCAGGGAGAGTCTATGAGGTTTGAGAAGTCTATCTGGGCAGAGGCAGGAACTCCCAAGCCGAGAACTTCTCCCGTGTCATATCAGACTCTCGCTCTATAAGCCAGCTTAAAAGTAGGGAAAGCAAAGGCTGTCTCCCCCAAACTCCTCCTGGTGATAAACCAGTCGCCTAGCAAACGTAAAGCTCTCTTAGAAGAGCGAGAGAGCACTAGCTTATAAAACAACGGCTTCGAAGTAGCTAGGCCTAGTGTAAACTCTGACGTTTAGGCGAACGAGGAGCAGCAGTTAAAAAAAGATCCGGACAAAGATCCTTAAAAATCAGCATGATTTATTTAAAGTCCATAGAGGGCTGAGCAGCTTTAGGCTCCTCTCCATCTGACAGAGTCCTCAAGGGAATATCAGTAGGAGGGGGAACAGCAACTTCCTCATCTGAAATAACCTTGTCCGACAATAGCCGAGTCTCAAGCAAGGGAGAGACCTGCCGTGGTGGCAATGCTTGACAAGCAGAGTCCACACGCAAAGGAGCAACAGTAGCAGTCAAGGACGCTATGTCATATAACTGCTTAAAGGACTGACCAGCAACAACCAACAGGTGCGGGAGGACGCTTGACGTCAACTCGAGACTGCCTTGACTGCCTAGACTGAGCAGTCAAAACAACTCTTGACTGCGGTGCTTGACGCTCAACGTCAAAACAAGTCAACTTCGCTGGTTGGCGAACATCCTGAACGTCAACAAGAGCATGCGGCAGCGGCTGAACGTCCACAAGCGGCTGAAAGTCAACACTGGACTGCATCGAGTGAGGCTCTACAAAACGTGACTGACGTGACTTTGTAACGTCAACGTCAACAGGACAAGCAAAGGTTCGTTTGGGCGGCTGACGGCCAGGATCTCGATCAGCTAAGCGGCGAGGATCATCGTGAACCTGCTCAGCAGAATAGTCCTCCATAAGAGAGGCAAGCTTATTCTGCATGTCTTGCCGTACAACCCATTTAGGATCAACGGGAATGGTTGCGGTAAGAGACGAGGGTAACGTCTGTGACTGCAAAACCTTGCCTACAAACTCAAGCCAGTTGAAAATGAAAAACATGGAAGCAGTAGACCTAATTCCTTATGCACAAAAGATTACAGTACAAAAGAAAACATAAGCAGAAACAGAACTGTTTTTGATGGCAAAAAGAAAAATCTGTATTTGATATAGAAAAGAAAACCACCCTAAACAATGCAAAAGATTCTACTGTCCAAATATCACTGCTTTGGCTGTCATAGACTACAGGTGATTATGTATTAAGATCCAATATTCAACCAGACAAACTTAACAGCAGGCAATTAATTGATCTTACAGTAATTTCCCCACATAGAAAGAAAATTTATTTAAAGGGTGGGTTCTTAAGTACTGTACAATACAATTAACTTGGAGCATTAACTTGGTTGGTAGAAATTACTGTGTACAAATTGGAAACTCTTATTCACCTTATTAACCTTTAAACAGATGGGTACCCCAGGAGAGTGTACTTGGATCAATCTTATTCTGCATTTAAACTATTTGCAGATGATGCACAATTTTACTTCTCCTTAAGTGATATAGACGACACTACTGAGAAACTAAACCAAATCCTTGATAGTGTTAGAGAATGGATGACGATTAAACAGCTAAATCAAATGAAAACAAAACTGAGTTTATGGTAGTGGGAAAGAGAAACACTGAGAAGCTTGGGTGATATTAAAAAAAAACATTAATGGGGACTCAGTGCCGATATCTAGTAAAGTTCGTGATCTTGTCTCTCAATGCCCAAAATAAACAATAAAGTATAAACTGCTGGTTATCATCTAAAAAAATATTGCTTTTATAAAAAAAGTACCTGGATGAATGTTCCGTAAAGAAACTTGTGATAAACCAGAATTGACTACTGTAACTCCATCTACAACAATCTACCAAAACTACAACTTACAAAATTACAAAACATAATAAACAGAAGAGCAAGACTGATAAAAGGTGTCCCACCAAGAGAAAGGATCACTCCTAAACTAATTGATCTACTTGGCTGCGAATTAAAGCAAGAATTTAATTTTAAATATATACAATAACCCACCAAGTTATCAGAACCGGTTGTCCAAAATATCTAAGAGAATTGCTACATAGTGCAACCAACAAATCGTCCTGATACGAGAATAATTACAGATGATTTCAAACTATCAGAACCTAGATACATGTCTACTGTAGGCTCTAGAGCCTCTAAATATGCGGCCCTGAGACTATAATAATTAAAGATATAAAGACTTTCAAGAGAAAAATAAAGATGTTCTTATTCTGCGAGTGTTTTGACAGTGATGATCAAACAGTAAGCGAACAATACGCATTGTGAAATGTTGAATACTTTCGAACAAACATGATAAAACGGCTGTGGAGGTAGAGAGTAGGGTTCCCCTGCTGTACAGGACCAGATAAGCAGAACTTAAAGTAAAGCAAGCAAGCAAGTAGCTCAATGCTAGTGAGCTAGTCTACACAAGTATCAAGAATTTCCACAGCATTTCTGAAAAAAAAAAGTTAATTTGTTTACATTCTTTTTTGCACTCATTCAAAACAATTTTCATTACTGCCCACACAGGTCTGAATGACCATCGATGACCACATTCCTCCGAGAGGAGAAACCACAAGGGTTGCTCCAACAGAAACGTTAACACTGGGGAACACTGTCACAGGGGAAGGGGTAAGCACACTCACTGGGGCATTCAACAAAAAACATAGGGATAACCAGATCAGGGGTGACATGGGAAGACACCAGGCAACATGCACTTTCGGGCCAAGAGCCAAATTACCCCCAAGCTTACGGAAGGCATCCACTCGTGCCAGAGCATTTTCTGCTGGCACTGGCACAGATACTAAAGGGTGAGCCTTTGCAGTCCTTTTGGGGTTGGGGATCACAGGGGCCACCACTGGGGTCACACCTACTACACTCTGCATCACTGGTGTCATTGCAAGAGACACTAGCACTGGTGACACTGGGGTCCAGACAGCCTTTGCTACCAGCTCCTATAAGCTCACAAAGGGCCTACCTGCCAGACTTAACCTGGCCAAGCCTTTCGTGGGTCAAACTCTATACGGGCAATCTGCCCAGCAACAGAAGAATCTCCAGCCTTCGATGTGGAGCGGAGTTCACTATGAGAACTCAACACGACCAGAACTTTATAAACCTGCCTACATAGATCCGAGATCTCCTCGCTTTAGTAGCATACTCCTCAAAGACCATGCCAGAGGCATATGCACAGAAGCAGTAGTAACAGTAGTACTCAAGGAGGGGGAGAAATAAGTCTTGTTCGTTGCCAAACAGACAATGGTGAAGGGTTAGTTCCCTTCTTTCCACTGTGCCACTACACAGGAGGCCACAATCCGTACATGGGGATGATTGCAAACAATCATGCCCCTACAAGACACACATATTGGATCTACAGCAATTTTAGCCATAAGTATCTTGCAGCATCATTCCTTTCCCAGGCAAGGAAGAATCTCTTGCTTATGAAGAATCACAAGCAGTAGCCAACATTCACTTTCTGCAAAGAAAAGGATCAAAGCCTTCAGTAAGGGCACAACCAAACTTCAAAACTTGTTGTGGTCTAAGACAAAAGTGATGAACTTTTGACAGTTAGGGGAGAGGGGTACTCACCCGCACTCACCACCTGTCATTGGCTACCTCATTCATGAAATAAACGGGTGTTCTTGCTCCTATTTTAAAGGACAAAAAGTTTGTATAAAAGTAGAAAAAACTTTGATTTTATTATCTCATTAGTATTAAAAGTTAAAAAATAATAGTGATTCTAAAAAGACAGTTTTGAACATTCATTCAAATAATTCAAAACCTGTAGTTAGAAATATTTAAAAACTATGTAATTTCTTTAGACTACAACAGAATAGTGGCCAAAGAAGCAAAGTAACCAAGATAATAGAATGACTAGCTGTATTGTATAGTAAATATGCAAGATAAATTATGTGGGAAAATAGGTTAAAAAAAAAAAACAAGCAGCACTTTACCTTTACAACGTTACCCCATTTTCCTGCATCAAAAGGATGTAGCTTTTCCATGCCACAAAGGCGGATGTTGTACTCATCTCTATACACAATTGGAATTTGATCAGATCCTATATCGAAGTACAATTTGCTTTCACCAGCCCTAAAAGAAAAGGAAGGGGAAATGGAAAACTTTATTTGAATGTTGCTTCAAGTAATTAAAACTAGGAATTATATCATTATATTATTACATTCAAGTCACCAAATTTTTGCAACACCTATTTTATACATAAACCTTACATTTTTCTTGGCATGGCATCATTTTCTGTTGATTCTTCTGGGCAGACAGACGCCATTCTGAAGAAAAGAAAAAATTTTTAAATCAATATTAATAAATTACCAATTGATGCGAGTAGATTCTATAAACCAAACTGAAATATGTTAAGAATAAAAAATGTGAAGCTGACCTTCTTTCCAAATAAGTGTGTGTATATAATCTCACTGGGAGATCCGTAGAAGACAATGAACTCTACTAATAATTTCTACCACTATAAATTCACCAGATCTGTCAATGACAATTGGATGTTAAAGCAATGAACTACAGGTTGATGATCCTTTTAAACTAAACAAATCCCTGATTATGTTAAGATTCATGAAGGTCCACAAAAGCACTATCCAGCCATATGATGTCTTCAAATATACAGTTTGCCTCCATTATTACGTACAACATATGACATTAACATGCCAATTAAATTACTTGGTATAAAAGAAAAAGTACTAATACAGTAGCTATCATTAACTCTCATCCTGTGTAGTTTTTTCCCCCCAACCAAACCTCTTTAGTTGATAAAGATAAGGCTAAGGAAGAGCATACAGTACGTCCATCATTAAGGCTGAAAGATAAGTAATAGGTCCTCGAGTTACGAACAATATCTGTTCTTAAGATGCGTCGTAAGTTGGATTTTATGTACATAACATACAGTACATATAGGCATACATACTATATATGTGTAATATACTTAACAAAAAGGAGAAAACAATCTCTTACCATTCATGAATTACTGTAACTTATACTATACAGTACATGACTATGTTGACGATGTCAGTTCCTGGTTGTTTGGTGAGGTTTTTTCAATAATAGAGTTTTTCATAATTTTAACTTGTTTCCCATGTGGCAAATTGTTTTAAATTATTAAAAAGTAATAGAGGAAAACAATAGCCTTGCATAATTTGGAAGTTTATGGAGAATGTCGTCTTGTAAACAAATACTGTACCAAATACTATTCATGATTTTTCTTTAAAAGGAAATTAATAAAGTTTAATACTACAAAAGCACTTCGAGAGTGCAGACCTCTGCCACAGCAGCTTATTTTTTCAAAACCAGCTTGCCATTACCAGAATCAATTTAGACTGTAGGTGTATTTGATATCTGTGTGACAACCATGTGCAAACTTAGGGTTAAGGTTAGGGTTAATTTGGTTGACTTTTTGTTTGACCTTGACCTAGGACTTTCAAAATTCAATCACTCCTATGTCTCATAATAATAATCCCTGAAAGTGACACTATGAGTAAAATTGTGGCCAGAAAGTTGTTCACAAACAAATGAACAAACAGGCAAATATGAGAAAACATAAACTCCTCTCAACTTTGTTGGCAGAGGTAATCAAATCTAAATAAAAAGAAATTGAGAGAGAAAAAGTTTGAATACTTGGAAAATTTTACCACAGCCACTGAGAGACACCTACTTTCTTTCAAGGCAATATAACAGAAGTACAATACTGTAAAGTATAAAACTGAAACAATCATAAACAAAAGTAATAATTTCTTAAAAAATTACTTAAATAAACTATGAAATACTTACATGCTCAAGTACAGTAAACTAAGAGTCTTAGCTGTGATATCTTTATGCAAAATAAACAAATGACAGACTGCCTTCCAGAGCTGAGTGAACACAAGCAAAAAGTGCTTGTTAAGTAATCAAGAGCATTAGTTTGTGTTGGTTGTTGGATGCTTAATAACCAGCACTTTTTATAAAGCCATAGTTAAGTGGTCTTTGAATAGTTGAAAAGAATGTCCTAAGAACTGTCCAATTTAATAAAGTGATTATCCATCTACATATACTAGATAATTATTCAAGTAGATACTGTGTATATTTTAGATAAAAACAACTTTCTGTAATCATTACAATCATTCTAAGAATAAAATATTTTATACAAAGGCATCTCATAAGGCTTAAGAGGAGAATATAGTAGTATCTACAAAACACTGTATTAGATAAATACAGTACTACTGTAATATAACAAAGTTCTCTACGGTGCAATATTACTGAAATCCTCTAGTTTTATGTATATTTTAAGTATTTTACTGATGAATATGCGGTTGACAATTTAAAAGACTTTTTACTCTTCTTAGCTGCAGTATAGTAATAGACCTGAGAGCACACACACACACACACACACACACACACACACACACACACACACACACACACACACACATATATATATATATATATATATATATATATATATATATATATATATATATATACATATATACAGTACAGTATATAAACTGTATATATATGGATGTATTTCAACTAAGCATATCCTTATGTTTCTCCTACTTCCAAAGACAAAAAAGTTAAAAAAATCTTCACACAACTGAACAGTTAATATATAGTTAATTTCTAAGAATCCATAACTAATAAAAGCATTGATTCCATATGAAATCATAATCATTGCTTTTAGTGATAAAACTACTTCAATGTAGCTATTCTAATCTTATTCTAAATGTAATTTTCACATTTTAGATCTCAAAACATTTTGAGAAGTTAAAAATGTTTGTTACAGAGTAATAGCAAATTAATAAATCTACAATTACCTGGAATTAAAATACCATTCTATGAAATTGTGATTAAGCTCATAAACACATGCAGACACCCATGGAATGACTGGAGTAGACAGAGTATTTCAAAAACCTTAATCCATACTCGACTGAATTTAGCATATGACTGAGCATAAAACATTACATATTGTTGATTGAATCCTTGCTACAATGGTTCTACCTTCCCACAACGATTTTGTCTAAATTTATTGTAAGAAAATAAAACCCTACCAGCATCTATAATACTGTAAATAAAATATAACTAACTTTTTTAAAATTCCTCAGCTTTTCGCTTATTTCAATTCTTATATTGCATTATATTTCAATCATTGGTATTATTACCCAGTAAAGCATCCAGACTGAAGGTCCCAAATTTTTGGTTGAATAAATGAACTTATTTTTCCCTTTGGTTGTAAACATTACCCAAGATAAACACACAATTGCAAATTCCTCTAACAAGATTGTCTTCAATAAGTTCATCTTTTAGGTTGGTATGAATATTTGTCTCTGTTAATCCTATAGGTCTGTTTCTCATCTACACAAATTACAATCAGTAGTTCCTTTTCTAATGAAGGATCCAAAGGATCTCTCCTAATAGATATATATCAATATTTCTATATATATGAAAATCTAGACATACAATCATCAAAAATATTAGTTTCTTTTATAACTAATGTGTCAGCAACCTCTTCGATGTCTCACAGGAGTATATAATACAGGAGAACGGGTGTAAGAAATTAGTTAGCAGCTAGAGTGGATAAGAATGTGTTGAGGTGGTTTGGCCATGTTGAGAAAATGGAAAATGGCTATCTGCTAAAGAAGGTGATAAATGCAAGAGTTGATGGGAGAAGTACAAGAGGAAGGCCAAGGTTTGGGTGGATGGATGGAGTGAAAAAAGCTCTGGGCGATAGGAGGATAGATATGAGAGGCAAGAGAGCGTGCTAGAAACAGGAATGAATGGCGAGCAATTGTGACGCAGTTCCGATAGGCCCTGCTATTTCCTCCGGTCGCCTTAGATGACCGCGGAGGTAGCAGCAGTAGGGGATTCAGCGTTATGAAGCTTCATCTGTGGTGGATAACGGGGGAGGGTGGGCTGTGGCACCCTAGCAGTACCAGCCAAACTCGGTTGAGTCACTCGTCAGGCTGGGAGGAGCGTAGAGAGGAAAGGTACTCTTTTTTTTCATTTGTTTGATGTCGGTTACCCCCGAAAATTGGGGCAAGTGCCTTGGTAAATGTATGTGTGTCAGCGACTAAAATTGAAAGAACCATTCACAGTACATATCTTCTCCAATAATTCTTGACACTGATGACCTGATTTTATAATAATATTTGCCAAAAACTGTTAGTACTGTACCTTAGATAACATGTATATTAATCCTATTAGTGTATCATAATTTTCTTGTATTCACTACTTGCCCTCAGAATAAGAAAACTGTATTCAAAATGGAGTTTTGAATAAACTACCTACCAACATTAAGGCACCTGTAAAACTGGAAGACCTGCACTTGTGTGGAACACATGCAATCTAAAGTACAGTATTCAACATCCAAAACCAGTCAGGGATGATAGTATTCTATCCCTTTCCTAATTTTGGATAAAATAAATCAGAAAAAATAAAGTAATAATTTTCATATTCCCAAAAAAATAGAGCCAATAAACATTCAATAACAAATCAATCAATGTACTCACTCATTTAACGATGAACACTCAGCCATGGCAGAGTACTATACTTAAATCTTTCTTGTTGCATCATCTAAGGAATCCCAGATTCTCCCCCCAATGCATATCAATAGTGAAAACAAACATGCTGCAAAATATACAAAAGAAATTTTACTATGAGAAATTAAGTAACGTAATTAAGAAGATTGTTGGATATTTAAAGAAACGTGTATAAAAATAATTGAACAAACTGTCATAAAGAAAATGGAAACTATAAAAAGCTTCAAGTTTTCATGACACTGTTTCCTTCCTATACCCTTCACAATAGTAATTAAATGGAATTGCAAACAAGAAAAAAATTCCTAAAACAATTTAATTGTATACAGTATATATGTGTTTGTGCACCTTCAACAATTCTAAATATGACCTATTACCATCCTCAGCTGGAATTAGGTCCAGATTTGCATAATGAAACTATAGTCCATTTCTTTTAGCGATGCATATTTGCACCGACTCGCAGCGGTGCCCTTTTAGCTCAGAAAAGTTTTGTGATCGCTGATTGGTTGGAATTATCTCGTCCAACCAATCAGAGATCCGGAAACTTTTCCGAGCTAAAAGGGCACCGCTGCGAGTCGGTGCAAATATGCATCGCTAAAAGAAATGGACTATAGTATGATTTTTAACTGTAGATGAAGTAAAGGTAGGCAGCTACTTAACATTCATCAAGAGATGATCCCCTCTAC
Source organism: Palaemon carinicauda (assembly GCF_036898095.1). NCBI lineage: Eukaryota > Metazoa > Arthropoda > Malacostraca > Decapoda > Palaemonidae > Palaemon > Palaemon carinicauda. The sequence goes on along the minus strand of NC_090729.1, from coordinate 178,650,112 downwards.
TAATAAATAGCTTCGTTACCAAAATATGAATTACCTAAACTACATATAATTTTTTTTAAGATAAACATATGAATGCTTTAATCCAAATTTACAAAACTGAAGTTATGGCGTATGTGGAATATGTTTACCTGAACTATAATGCTAAAGGAAAAAATAAGGTAGGTTCCATGTCAGTTATGGCATAACGTGCAAGATTAGGATGAAGTGAATTTCTCTTTTTCCTATGACTTATGGTTCTCTAGGTAAGGTTAAGTGGAGAGTTCCAAGGTTGGATGAAGCCCCACGTCAGGTTAGAACCCCGCAAACAGGGTTAGGTTAGGTTAGGTTACCTTAGTTAAAGTATAGGCCCAGCATACTAGGTCAAGTCGGAATGGATTTCTATAATTATCCTTGCTACATTTCTGGTTCTTGTATTTGCATAATCATTTGCCAACTGATGCCACACATGAACCATGTTTTTCTACAACTGATTATGATGTGGATTATGCATATACGTAATTCCTTTTAGGGTTTCCCTCGAAACAAAAAACAGTTCCCCATTGGTTTTTCCCATAATCATGTTATTTTCATTAGTAAAATAAATTTTTGAATATACTTACCCGATAATCATGTAGCTGTCAACTCCGTTGCCCGACAGAATTCTACGGAAGGGATACGCCAGCGATCGCTATACAAGAGGGGGGTGTACTCACAAGCGCCACCTGTGGCCAGGTACTGCAGTACTTCTTGTTGACACCACCTCAATTTTTCCTCGGTCCACTGGTTCTATGGGGAGGAAGGGTGGGTCAATTAAATCATGATTATCGGGTAAGTATATTCAAAAATTTATTTTACTAATGAAAATAACATTTTTCAATATTAATCTTACCCGATAATCATGTAGCTGATTCACACCCAGGGAGGTGGGTGAAAACCAGTGTACATGTATATCAAGAAGCTAAGTATCCCGTATTTCATATTATCAGTTATTCAAAATAACAATGAAATTATAAGTACCTGGTAAGGAAGTCGACTTGAGCCATTACTCTGCCTTAAATAAGTTCGTCTTCCTTACTGAGCGCAGCGTTCCACTTAGGAGGCTGAACAACTCTAAGGTGCTGAAGTATCAAGTGCTGCAACCCATACTAAAGGACCTCATCACAACCTTTAACCTCGGCGCTTCTCAAGAAAGAATTGACCACCCGCCAAATCAACAAGGATGTGGAAGGCTTCTTAGCCGACCGTACAACCCATAAAAAGTATTCAAGAGAAAGGTTAAAAGGTTATGGGATTATGGGAATGTAGTGGCTGAGCCCCCGCCTACTACTGCATTCGTTGCTACGAATGGTCCCAGGGTGTAGCAGTACTCGTAAAGAGACTGGACATCTTTGAGATAGAATGATGCGAACACTGACTTGCTTCTCCAATAGGTTGCATCCATAACACTCTGCAGAGAACGGTTCTGTTTGAAGGCCACTGAAGTAGCCACAGCTCTCACTTCATGTGTCCTTACCTTCAGCAAAGCAAGGTCTTCTTCCTTCAGATGAGAATGTGCTTCCCTAATCAGAAGCCTGAATAGTAAGAAACTGAGTTCTTAGACCTTGGAAAAGAAGGCTTCTTGATAGCACACCATAAGGCTTCTGATTGTCCTCGTAAAGGTTAAGACCTTTATAGATAGTACCTAAGAGCTCTAACTGGGCAAAGTACTCTCTCCAGTTCATTCCCCACCAAGTTGGACAGGCTTGGGATCTCGAACGACTTAGGCCAAGGACGTGAAGGAAGCTCGTTTAGCAAAAACCGAGCTGCAAGGAACATGTAGCCGTTTCAGATGTGAAAACTATGATCCTGCTGAAGGCGTGGATCTCACTTACTCTTTTAGCTGTTGTCAAGCACACGAGGAAAAGAGTTTTTAATGTGAGGTCCTAAAAAGAGGCTGATTGGAGAGGTTCAAATCTTGATGACATAAGGAACCTTAGGACCACGTCTAGATTCCAGCCTGGAGTGGACAACCGACGTTCCTTTGAGGTCTCAAAAGACCTAGGGAGGTCCTGTAGATCTTTGTTGGTGGAAAGATCCAAGCCTCTGTGGCGGAAAACCGCTGCCAACATACTTCTGTAACGCTTGATCGTAGGAGCTGAAAGGGATCTTACTTTCCTTAGATATAACAGGAAGTCAGCAATCTGGGTTACAGTGGAACTGGTTGAGGAAACTGCATTGGTCTTGTACCAGCTACGAAAGACTTCCCCTTGAGACTGATAGATTCTGAGAGTGGATGTTCTCCTTGCTTTGGCAATCGTTCTGGCTGCCTCCTTCGAAAAGCCCCTAGCTCTTGAGAGTCTTTCGAAAGTCTGAAGGCAGTCAGACGAAGAGCGTGGAGGATTGGGTGTACCTTCTTTACGTGAGGTAGACTTAGAAGGTTCACTCCTAGAGGAAGAGTCCTGGGAATGTCGACCAGCCATTGCAGTACCTCTAAGAACCATTCTCTCGCGGGCCAGAGCGGAGCCAACCAACGTCAGCCGTGTCCCTTTGCGAGAGGAGAACTTCTGAAGTACCCTGTTGACAATCTTGACAATTTTTATTTGGGAAATCTTTCAGTTTTTTTCCTTTAACAATAATATGTTTTAACGATATATATGATTGGGCTCTTCTCTCAGGTTCTAAGTCAAGAGAGAGAGAGAGAGAGAGATAGAGACGGAGGGAGAGAGAGGAGGATAAACGTTTCGTTCAAGCGAGTAACGTTGTTATCGTTTTTGCTCTTCACGTGCCAGCCCGTGTCTGATGCGTCCGAGAGGAGACGGCGGTCGGGTTTCTGAACAGCCAAAGGTAGACTTCCTTGAGAAGAAAGCTGTTCTTACACCACGCGAGAGTAGACCTCCTCTCTTCGGAAACAGGAACTGAGACCGTCTCTAGCGTCATGTCCTTTATCCAGTGAGCAGCTAGATGATACTGAAGGGGGCGGAGGTGGAGTCTCCCTAACACGATGAACAGGGCCAGCGATGAAAGTGTCCCTGTTAGACTCATCCACTACCTGACCTAGCATCGGTTCCTTCTCAGCATGCTCTGGATGCATTCTAGGGCTTGGAAGATCCTTGGGGCCGACGGAAAAGCCCGAAAAGCTCGACTCTGAAGATCCATACCCGGGTAGACAATGGTCTGGGATGGGACGAGCTGGGACTCCTCAAAATTGACCAGGAGGCCCAGTTCCTTGGTCAGATCCATAGTCCATCTGAGAATCTCCAGACAGCGACGACTTGTGGGAGCTCTTAAAAGCCAGTCGTCTGACGGAGCCGGACACAAGATCATGGTACTGCTGCACAGTCTGTGAACTGTCAACCATGGGGAAGCGAGGAAGTACAGTGACAACCCGAAACTGTCTAGACTGTCTGGGTCGTACAGACAACTCCTTATCGGGTTGCTGAGGTTGCCGCACTGCGTCACAACAAGTCACTTCTGCTGGTTGTTGAACGTCTTCCCAGTGACACACTGACTCCGTAAACAAAAAATCCTCTAACAAGGACTAAGCTTGGACTGCATGTCTTGCAACACAGCTCAAGGTCTATGGGAGCAGGTGTGGTAACAGACGGGGTTAGCGACTGAAGTGGAACCATTACCTTCCCTGGAAGCATGTTATGCTTAAATAAAAGTCCATAGGAGGCTACGCAGCTAAAGGCTCCTCTCCAAATGACAGAGTCCTCAAGGGAATATCAGAAGGAGGGAGAAAAGCACTTTCTCATCTACAGGGACCATATCCGAGAAAAGCTAAGTTCTCTCAGTGAGGGTTTCACTGGTGCAAAAGCAGCAGACTAGAAGGCAACGTTATGAAACTGCTTGACAGTCTAGTGAGTTGGCAACAACCAAAGATGTGTGACTGAGAAGCATGCGGTAAGGTATGCAGAGCATGTTGTATGCAGAGCATGCTGTATGCAGAGCATGCTGTATGCAGAGCATGCTGTATGTAGAGCATGCTGTAAGGTAAGCAGAGCGTGTTGCATGGCGTGTAACATTTCTCAGAAATTCCATGACCAGTGCTAGAGCGAGTAATATCGCATTACCGTTCATTGAAAGTGCACGTGCCGAGGGAATTGATTTAGACTGTTTTGTTGATGAATTTGATAGCCGGCATGATAATTGTAGAATTAAGCTACACTAAATGTACTATAATCTACTTCACCTCAGGAAAGGGAAACTCGCCCTGTTGGCAACACTGCATTACTTCATGCATGCTTGCATGGGGTTTAATATCAACATAATATTACCTTACATTCATAACTCATGATTCATTTTTGTTTAGAAGATATTTTTGACATATTTTGCGATTTGTTAAAAATATATTGCAAGGAATACATATATATTTTTATATAAGTAATACAAATAACCTCCATTATCATAATGTTTGTGTAGGCATACATGTATATGATTACAAATGCAAGTTATGAAAGTAATGAGGTGTTATTATTGTCATTTGTTATTCCCAAGTTGAATGGGAAGAAGCTCAAGTTGAGGAAAAAATGGCAGATGCATGCGTTGAGGTGGCTGACTCATAGCATGAGGTTGCTGCCTTAAGAGTTGCGCTTGCTGTAAGGGCTGCGGATGCGCAGTAGCAGGTTCCTGAGGAACGAGTTAAGGTTCCTGAGGTGTGAGCTGCGAGAGTTGAGGTAGCGGCTGCGCAGAACGCAGTTCTTGTCTCGCGAGTTGAGGTTCCTGAGGTGCTAGCCTAAGGTGGTCGCTGCAGCGAGTGCTGAGGTGGCTGCCTCATTGATGGAAGAGGTTGTCGTACCTCAAGAGATTGTTGCCTCGCTGGTGGAACCGCAAGCGGAAGCGGAGGAAGTAAGGCATAAGACTCCTGCTCCCATTGCTGAGGTTGCCTTAAGGAAGGTTAAGGTTGCTGCACAACGCTGGTAACTGGCAACTCAGAACGCGGTAAGGTAGCCTGAGGAACCTCAACTTCGTACGCCTGGCAGACTGGACTGCGGAGGCGGAGCTCTCGCAGGAGGAAGCGGAGGTTGCTGCACACCGCTGGTAACCTCAGCCTGAAACTCACGCATTAAGACCGCAAGCTGCGACTGCATGGACTGCAGCAAAGTCGTCTTGGGATCAACAGACGATAAGGTCTGTTAAGGCAAAGCCTTAATAGAAGATGAGGTCTGTAGAGGCATCGCCTTACCTCTCTTAGGAGGTGTGCAGTCACCTGATGACTGAGGAGAGTCAGAGCTAACCCAATGACTGCATCCGGGTTGTTGAACTCTAACTTCGTACGTCTAGCATAGGTCTGGACTTTACGTTTAAGAGGTCTTGAGACCTGAGACCAGCGTTTTCTCCCCGAAATTTCTTCTGCAGACGAGCAAAATAAGGGCTCAATCGTCTGCGGGTGGGAGTGACGGTCTCTGTAAGACACGCCCGCAACCACCGAGGATACTTCTGTGCGCCGATCAAGGCCTGCCGAACCCTTTTGCCCTTCGACATTGCTTCTCCCCTGGGCTTGGGAGCTTGCAAGAGGTCCCGGACTGGGAGGACGACTGGCACGCACAGAAGTACCCTCACGCACAACACTGACACACTTTGCGCTAATCACTTATCACTTTTGATTTTCTGTTTGCACTTATTTCACTGAACACGAAACTTTAAGTGGTTTGTACCTGAAACACGCAATTCTATCCTTTCTCAAAAGTTAGTAATTGCGAAAACAGAATTACAATGTAACAGAAAAATCTAATGAAAGATAAATAATTCAGTGGCTGGAAAGAGACTAAACACTAGATCAAATAAACTACGTTTAAAATCTCTCACCGCATAAAGCTTGAGAACAAGAAAAAACTCTAGAAACGTTTACCTTCTTCCCCTAAAGAGACTAGGGAGAAGAGCAAAAACGATAACAACGTTACTCGCTTGAACGAAACGTTTATCCTCCTCTTTCTCCCTCCGTCTCTATCTCTCTCTCTCTCTCTCTCTCTCTCTCTCTCTCTCTCTCTCTCTCTCTCTCTCTCTCTCTCTCTCTCTCTTGACTTAGAACCTGAGAGAAGAGCCCAATCATATATATCGTTAAAACATATTGTTAAAGGAAAAAACTGAAATATTTCCCAATTTATTAGAATTAAAACCATTAAGTTAAGAAAGAATGAACAAAACGCTAGACACGGTTACTCTTACTGCAACGTGACACCGTGAAAATTCTCTCTCTATCGTGACGATAGAGCGCAAGTTGAACGTTCTGAACGTCAACAACTGCAGAGACAAAACAAAACGTTAGTTCAACTTTGAAAACAGTACGAGACTATCAAAGAAATTCTTTCAAAAACATTAAAATAGCAAAATAAGTTAACAGGTAAAACCGAAATGACGGGCTCAATGTTAATTAACTTCGGTACCAAGAAAAGACCGCCTACTATTAGGAAAGGTCGAATATAAACAAATATAAAAATTAATTTTAATAAGTTTATAATAAAAGGAAGTTAATCGAAGAGGCCTATAAAAGGCGGAGAGATATAAAATAAATCTATAACTTTTGTTAAGCAAAATTAAGAAAGAGAGTCTATACTCTCTTAGACACCAACACTTCCGTCTAAGGGAAGGGTCGGCCATTTAAAGGTGAAAGAGAGTTCATACTCTCTTCGTCACCATAATTAATCAAATTAATTCCAAAAGCTAACTAAGCTAATATAGAAGTTTCCAGTATAGCGAATAGCTGCAAATTTTAGAGAAATACTTCACCAAACCGTGAACAATACTCCAAAATCATAAGCGTATCCAAGAACGTCTTGCCGGAAGCACGACAGAGGAAAAAGTGAGGTGGCGTCAACAACAAGTACTGTAGTACCTGGCCACAGGTGGCGCTTGTGAGTACACCCCCTTCTAGTATAGTGATAGCTGGCGTATCCCTCCCGTAGAATTCTGTCGGGCAACGGAGTTGACAGCTACATGATTATCGGGTAAGTTTAATATTGAAAAATCATTTTTTTAAACCAACAATGGTGCATGTGCAAAATTGTTCAAAAAATTGATAAAAATCTATAAAACATCAGATAACTAGTTAAGAAAATATAATAGTTAATATACATATAAAAAATTAAAGAATCATACTAATTCCCAACTTTGATTAAAACAAGCTAGCCTATTTACTGGGTTAGCAAGATGGAACCATAAAGGTTATCAGTTGGACCTTAGTTAAACCACATAGGCTATAATTCAAAGATAAACCAGGTTACTCAAATACAGTATCAATATAAGTTAGCCTGGCTTAATAACTCAGGTTAGGCTACCATGGAGAGGAGAAATCTGTATTGAATTGAATACTCTATTTTATTTATAGTGTCAAACTGGTTACAACCACAACTATAAAATAGCTAGGTCCAACTCTCAGTAATATAAGTTAAGATGGGACTCAAACTAATATTCTCCCACTAATATCAAATTTACGGCTGCGACGGGGTGCAGCCCATAATCTTTAACACGCTCCGCCCACAAGAATCGTGATTACCTGACACTCAAGTGATCTTTGCTCCGATGTAGCTCGCTTCACTTGCAATTATACATCATCTCATAATTCCTCTTCTGGCAAGAGGTATGTGGATATACTCGGCATGCTATTTCTTAGGTCACTATTAAGGTATCGTAATTACCTATAATGTTTTATCATTATTAATACGTTTACATGTCAGGGGTTGTATGTATGATAGCGGCCACCTGTATGTATTATGTTTAACTTGGAATACGGCAGTGTAAGGGGGGTCGCAGGGGGGCGTTAGCAACTCTTCAGGTAAGTAGGTAAGGACACAGATTGTAGGTTAGGTTAAGGGGGGGGGGGGGGGGAGTTTAGGTTGTCGTCCATTTTTAATGAACACGTGAGGAATTGGCCACTGATATACAAAAGCTCCCATGTCAGTTTTCTGAAGGTAATGGTCAATCATGATGCTTGTAGGCAGGCCATGTTAAAGATTATGGGCTGCACCCAATCGCTTCAGCTAAGCTCCGTATCCTAGTAAACTGACATTGAAAAATTGCCATGCATCTTGAACCAAGCTAAGCTAGTCTATTATTGTTTAAATTAGGCCAATCTACATACAAATAAAGGTTGGTTAAGCTACAACAAAGCCTTCCTATACCACTACACTAATACACTCCAAGCCCTGGACAAAGTTGGCGTTGCATTTCTGGTCAGTGGAGATATTACAATTAAAAGGTTATTTTGAATTACTAATTTCTCACTCACTTACATACTGACAACTTCTGACAATCAAACAGGACTGATTATTCTTTAATTAAAGACACTTGTTTTTTTCAATCACAAATTTTTTCCTTCCTTTTACTAACGTCAAAGAAAGTCCACCTGCTTTAAAATGTCATTTTTTGTGACGGCTCCTCCTAAAACGGTGATTATAGGATCCTTTAAAAATCCTAAATCCTAAATCTTAGGAGGGCTTGTCTTTTCAAATTATTAGTTTGATTTACTTTCATTCTATTTTGGGAAATAATTTTTCTTATCCTTGATCACAGACTTTTAGATATCTTCGTTTGAATAATCTTTACACTGTATTTTGAGAATGAGATTTTTTTAATGATAACACTATGGTCAATTCATTCATTGTCAAACACATAAGTGATGTATTCTTTCAATTGTCCTTAAATTGATTTTACTAGTATTGGTCTGTAAAATACAGTTTCATGTGTTCTTAGCCCTTCTTTTTTCTTAAAATCAGGTGAAATCGTATAATATCATGAAGTTTGAAAATGTATATATATATATATATATATATATATATATATATATATATATATATATATATATATATATATATATATATATATATATATATATATATATATATATATATATATATATATATACACACATACACACACAAACACACACACACATATATATATATATATATATATATATATATATATATATATATATATATATATATATATATATATATATATATATATATATATATATATATATGTGTGTGTGTGTGTGTGTGTGTGTGTGTATGTATGTGTGTGTGTATGTGTATAAAAATGTCCTAATCTTTGTTAAATATATGATGATATCAAGAAGGGCATTCCCAAAAGATTATATAAAGAAAATGAAGAAATGTTATATGATAGAAAAAAACACCGATAGCTTATAATATTAATGAAAGAGCTAAATTATTAGCTACTAGTTAATCAGGAATAAAAGAAAAAATAATGAATAAAGTAAGACCACATTATATTTAGATATTTGGTCCCTTGCTATGCAGTATGGGGACAGGCAAAATCTTACTTAATTTACTGCATTAGTATCGGTAAGAAAGGATTACTCCTATACTAATTGGATTACACTGGCTGCCTATTAAAGTTAGAATAGCATTTAATTGTCTGAAACTATCATATAAGTTTAGGACTCCAGTAAAGTGTTGCAATAGAATGATATTATGAATATTATACGAACATAGGAGGATACATTCGGGCACACTATTCTGTTTTATTTCTCTTCCATTTGTTTGTTAAAGTTTTTATAGTTTTAAATAAAAAAAAATGTGGGAACATGATATTTTAGGGGAGAAATAGCATGAATCCCTTTATCAAAGAATTGTGTAAAGATGAGGCTTTAAGATTTTTAGAATTTAAGATTTCTATTAAATCTAGCGGCCCCACTCAGGGTATGAGAGTACATTACAAAATATACAAAATTATAATTTGACTCACAATAATAGTATAAGATGGCAGGAAAAAGAAGCATAAAACGAAAAAAAAAAAAAAAAAAGGTAAGCTAAGACAAGAGCCGTTATAAAGCTATATTTTCACGACAACCTTTACTACTACAAAGTAAACAAACGTGCTAAACTTAGGTGAACATAACAATTGTTTAAAAGGTTTGTATTAATACGCACAAGTATATTTTATGCATTAAAGTTGTCTATATGTACTTAAACATATCATGTATTAATATACAGTATATATTTCTGTGAAGTTTATGAAATATACTAGTCAGGCTATTAGAGACAACCTTTGTCACTATGGCTGGGCAATGCTTCAGTTATTATGGCGAACTGTTTGTCTGGTAATATTATCTGCCCGTATGTTATTTAGGTAATGCTATGATATTCGATTTTTTCTTAAAATACATAAGTATGGAACTTTTATTGGAAGTTTGTCAATAGTTCACAAAATAAGTAAAAAAAGTCCTAAACCTAACCTAACCTACCCAACTCTACTGTACTGTGTATATTTTTATTTTGGAACAATATCTTTTATGGCCTTTAAAACGGGAACACTTCGAAGTCAGAGGGGTTTTGAATGTTTGGTGTGTATGTACGATAGCGGCCACCTTTATGTATGATTACGCCTACCTTAGAATATGGCAGTGTAAGGGAGTCACAGGGGGGTATTAGCTACCCCCCCCTCCATTAGGTATGTAGGTAAGGACATGCCTTGTAGGTTAGGTTAGGGGGGAAAGTTTAGGTCCAATTTTAATCAACGCATGAGGAACTGACCGCTGATATACAAAGGCTCCCAGTATCTGTTATGGCTTTAAACACCGTGAACTCTTTAAAGTTTGAGAATGTTTATTATAGTAATTCTTGAGGGAAATCCATAGTTTTTTCATTATGGTTGTGTTGATTACTGTAACTAAAAACCTATTGTCATCAATTATGTTTGAAACTCCTTAAGGTATACTGGGTACCAGTTTAATTGTATGATATTTAAATGAATTTTTTCTAAACTTTCTTATTTCCGCCTGTCATTAGCATAAAAAACAAGTCATAATAATGAAAAAACGTTACTGTAATTGAAAACCATGTAATATTAATGAAACACAGTCGAAACACTGGGGTTTTAATTTCCCAGGACTTCTGGACACATAAGAAACATGATTGCGCAGTTTTATTTCACGTTAACTTAATTTTCCAGGGTTAGCCGGCGTAGAGAAACAGGTTCCACTTGCCAGAACATAGGAGCAATGGGATAAAGCTCAATCGTGACGAAATCAAGTATATAGCAGTGCAAAAACAAATAAATCATGAGCTTAATTAAGTAAGGCATTATTTGTAATACAATGAACACTGCTACAAATGACTGCATAGAAAAGGAGATGAAAAATCAGTAAACTATTAAATAAATTTTAGGGTATGTAAGTACTGTAGTTAGGTCACTAATTTTTAGGGGGGCAAAATAAACGGCCACGAGGCTAAAGAACATTGTGGAATATGTAATGCTTACCAGAACAGAGGAACAAGGAGCTAATGTTTAATTGAAAATAAAGCGAGCCATGGCTGAGCAAAAACTAGTAAATGCATAACTTGTGTTAGTTTAGCGGACAAACACATGTAAATATGCTTGGTTAAGTGTGGGTGACAAGGGTCACAGGAAAGATTTCTATTTTCTTTGCATGCGGCAGGGAGGTAACCCAACGATCAGCATTCGTATCTATGGTTGTTTAGGTAATTTTTATTAGATTACCTCACCATAGTTTCTTCCCCCTGACATTTTCCTCTGAATGCTCTGTCCTTGCTGAAAGGTAATTACTGTACAAGTTTTTTAATGTTACCTTGGTAAGTGGGGTCACAAGGTGGGTAAAGCTTCTCCCCCTAATATGTTGGGACATGACGGTTTATGACTGGTTATTTGGGGGTTGCATCAGATTATTATTATTATTATTATTATTATTATTATTATTATTATTATTATTATTATTATTATTATCACTTGCCAAACTAAAACCCTAGTTGAAAAGCAGGATGCTGTTAGCCCAGAGACCCCAACAAGGAAAATAGCCCAGTGCGGAAAGGAAACAAGGAAAAATAAAATGTCTCAAGAATAGTAATAACATTAAAATAAATATTTCTTATATAATGTATTAAAACTTTAGCAAAACAAGATTAAGAGAGATTAGATAGAATAGTGTGCCAGAGAACTCTAACCCAAGACGGTGGAAGACCATGGTACAGAGGCTATCGCACTACCCAAGACTAGAGAACAATGGTTTGATTTTAGAGTTTCCTTCTCCTAGAAGAGCTGCTTACCATAGCTAAAGAGTCTCTTCTACCCCTACCAAGAGGAAAGTAGCCACTGAACAATGACAGTGCAGTAACCCATTGAGTAAAGAAGAATTGTTTGGTAATCTCAGTGTTGTCAGGTGTACGAGGACAGAGGAGAATCTGTAAAGAATAGGCCAGGTTATTTAGTGAATGTGTAGGCAAAGGGAAAGTGAACCGTAACCAGAGAGAAGGATCTAATGTAGTACTGTCTGGTCTGTCAAAGGACCCCATAACTCTCTAAACATAGTGGGGACTTAAGGTGCCATAGAAAATAGGATTGCAAGATGAGTGGTAATGTTTTATATATTTACCATTTATTTTCCTACCTGGTTTTACGGTGTTATGGATATCCGACCCTGATTGCTGGTGCAAACCACTTGATTTTATGTTTCCTCACCCCCTTATCTTAAAAGATTATGGGGGTCTTCCAGTGGTAACCCCTCATCAAAAATGAGTGTTTTACATTACTGTATGGACTTATGACAGATATGCATAAATCACACCAAAATCTGTTGGAAAAATTGTTAGGGTATAAATAGGGTTACACTACTGTGTAATCTAACTACACAAACTTATCCTAACCTATGGATTAAGTCCTCCCCCATACATATTGATGGGTGAGGTGCTTCAACCTGCATTGTGACCCCTCTTCCATATGACATACGACTGTAAAAAGAAAAAACAATAATTTCCAGATGTCAACAGACACCTTGAATGACTACAGTACAGTTCACAATTTTCAATATTAAACTTACCCGATAATCATGTAGCTGTCAACTCCGTTGCCCGACAGAATTCTACGGAAGGGATACGCCAGCGATCGCTATACAAGAGGGGGGTGTACTCACAAGCGCCACCTGTGGCCAGGTACTGCAGTACTTCTTGTTGACACCACCACAATTTTTCCTCTGTCGTGCTTCCGGCAAGACGTTCATGGATACGCTTATAATTTTGGAGTCTTGTTCACGGTTTTGGTGAAGTATTGCTCTAAGATTTCAGCTTTCGCTATTCAGGAAGTTTTATTATTAGCTTAGCTAGCTTTTGGAATTACTTTGATTAATTATGGTGACGAAGAGAGTATGAACTCTCTTTCACCTTTAAATGGCCGACCCTTCCCTTAGACGGAAGTGTTGGTGTCTAAGAGAGTATAGACTCTCTTTCTTAATTTTGCTTAACAAAAGTTATAGATTTATTTTTTATCTCTCCGCCTTTTATAGGCCTCTTCGATTAACTTCCTTTTATTATAAACTTATTAAAATTAATTTTTATATTTGTTTATATTCGACCTTTCCTAATAGTAGGCGGTCTTTTCTTGGTACCGAAGTTAATTAACATTGAGCCCGTCATTTCGGTTTTACCTGTTAACATATTATGCTATTTTAATGTTTCTGAAAGAATTTCTTTGATAGTCTCGTACTGTTTTCAAAGTTGAACTAACGTTTTGTTTTGTCTCTGCAGTTGTTGACGTTCAGAACGTTCAACTTGCGCTCTATCGTTACGATAGAGAGAGAATTTTCACGGTGTCACGTTGCAGTAAGAGTAACCGTTTCTAGCGTTTTGTTCATTCTTTCTTAGCTTAATGGTTTTAATTCTAATAAAGGAACTTTTTATTTGGGAAATATTTCAGTTTTTTTCCTTTAACAATAATATGTTTTAACGATATATATGATTGGGCTCTTCTCTCAGGTTCTAAGTCAAGAGAGAGAGAGAGAGAGAGAGAGAGAGAGATAGAGACGTAGGGAGAGAGAGCTGGATAAACGTTTCGTTCAAGCGAGTAACGTTGTTATCGTTTTTGCTCTTCTCCCTAGTCTCTTTAGGGGAAGAAGGTAAACGTTTCTAGAGTTTTATTCTTGTTCTCTAGCTTTATGCGGTGAGAGATTTTAAACGTAGTTTATTTGATCTAGTGTTTAGTCTCTTTCCAGCCACTGAATTATTTATCTTTCATTAGATTTTTCTGTTACATTGTAATTCTGTTTTTCGCAATTACTAACTTTTAAGGAAGGATAGAATTGCGTGTTTCAGGTACAAACCACTTAAAGTTTCGAGTTCAGTGAAATAAGTGCAAACAGAAAATCAAAAGTGATAAGTGATTAGCGCAAAGTGTGTCAGTGTTGTGCGTGAGGGTACTTCTGTGCGTGCCAGTCGTCCTCCCAGTCCGGGACCTCTTGCAAGCTCCCAAGCCCAGGGGAGAAGCAATGTCGAAGGGCAAAAGGGTTCGGCAGGCCTTGATCAGCGCACAGAAGTATCCTCGGTGGTTGCGGGCGTGTCTTACAGAGACCGTCACTCCCACCCGCAGACGATTGAGCCCTTATTTTGCTCGTCTGCAGAAGAAATTTCGGGGAGAAAACGCTGGACTCAGGTCTCAAGACCTCTTAAACGTAAAGTCCAGACCTCTAGAGTTCAACAACCCGGATGCAGTCATTGGGTTAGCTCTGACTCTCCGCAGTCATCAGGTGACTGCACACCTCCTAAGAGAGGTAAGGCGATGCCTCAACAGACCTCATCGTCTGTTAAGGCTTTGCCTCAACAGACCTTATCGTCTGTTGATCCCAAGATGACTTTGCTGCAGTCCATGCAGTCCATGCAGTCGCAGCTTGCGGTCTTAATGCGTGAGTTTCAGGCTGAGAAGGTTACACCTCCTCCTGCGAGCGCTCCGCCTCTCCGCAGTCCAGTCTGCCAGGCGTACGAAGTTGAGGTTCCTTAAGCTACCTTACCGCGTTCGGAGTTGCCAGTTACCAGCGTTGTGCAGCAACCTTAACCTTCCTTAAGGCAACCTCAACAATGGGAGCAGGAGTCTTATGCCTTGAGGCAAGATTTTCTTGCAGTTAGACCATCTTTGAGGCTACAACCTTTTGAGGTACGACAACCTCTACCATCCTTGAGGCAGCCACCTCAGCTCTCGCAGCTGCTACCTCAACTTTCCTCAAGGCGAGAGCCTCAACTCTTGAGGCTAGCTCCTCAGGAACCTCAACTCGTGAGACAGGAACTGCGTTCTGCGCAGCCGCTACCTCAACTCTCGCAGCTCACACCTCAAGAACCTCAACTCGTGAGTCAAGAGCCTCTCTCTGCGCAGCCACCTCAACCCTTGAGGCAAGCGCAACTCTTGAGGCAGGAACCTCATGCTATGAGTCAGCCACCTCAACGCATGCATCTGCCACTTTCTCCTCAACTTGAGCCTCTTCCCATTCAACTTTGAAATAACAAATGACAATAATAACACCTCATTACTTTCATAACTTGCATTTGTAATCATATACATGTATGCCTATACAAACATTATGATAATGGAGGTTATTCGTATTACTTAAATAAAAAAATATATATGTATTCCTTGCAATATATTTTTAACAAATCACAAATATGGCAAAATATCTTCAAAACAAAAATGAATCATGAGTTATGAATGTAATGTAAATACTATGTTGATATTAAAACCCCAGGCAAGCATGCATGAAGTAATGCAGTGTTGCCAACAGGGCGAGTTTCCCTGTCCTGAGGTGAAGTAGTTTATAGATCGTATATTTAGTGCAGCTTAATTCTACGATTATCATGCCGGCTATCAAATTCATCAACAAAACAGTCTAAATCAATTCCCTCGGCACGTGCACTTTCAATGGACAGTAATGCGATATTACTCAATCTAGCACTGGTCATGGAATTTCTGAGAAATGTTACACGCCATGCAACATGCTCTGCTTCTCTTACAGCATGCTCTACATACAGCATGCTCTGCATACAGCATGCTCTACATACAGCATGCTCTGCATACCTTACCGCATGCTTCTCAGTCACACATCTTTGGTTGTTGCCAACTCACTAGACTCAAGCAGTTTCATAACGTTGCCTTCTAGTCTGCTGCTTTTGCACCAGTGAAACCCTCACTGAGAGAACTTAGCTTTTCTCGGATATGGTCCCTGTAGATGAGAAAGTGCTTTTCTCCCTCCTTCTGATATTCCCTTGAGGACTCTGTCATTTGGAGAGGAGCCTTTAGCTGCGTAGCCTCCTATGGACTTTTATTTAAGCATAACATGCCTCCAGGGAAGGTAATGGTTCCACTTCAGTCGCTAACCCCGTCTGTTACCACACCTGCTCCCATAGACCTTGAGCTGTGTTGCAAGACATGCAGTCCAAGCTTAGTCCTTGTTAGAGGAGTTTTTGTTTACGGAGTCAGTGTGTCACTGGGAAGACGTTCAACAACCAGCAGAAGTGACTTGTTGTGACGCAGTGCGGCAACCTCAGCAACCCGATAAGGAGTTGTCTATACGACCCAGACAGTCTAGACAGCTTCGGGTTGTCACTGTACTTCCTCGCTTCCCCATGGTTGACAGTTCACAGACTGTGCAGCAGTACCATGATCTTGTGTCCGGCTCCGTCAGACGACTGGGTTTTAAGAGCTCCCACAAGTCGTCGCTGTCTGGAGATTCTCAGATGGACTATGGATCTGACCAAGGAACTGGGCCTCCTGGTCAATTTTGAGGAGTCCCAGCTCGTCCCATCCCAGACCATTGTCTACCTGGGTATGGATCTTCAGAGTCGAGCTTTTCGGGCTTTTCCGTCGGCCCCAAGGATCTTCCAAGCCCTAGAATGCATCCAGAGCATGCTGAGAAGGAACCGATGCTCAGTCAGGTAGTGGATGAGTCTAACAGGGACACTTTCATCGCTGGCCCTGTTCATCGTGTTAGGGAGATTCCACCTCCCCCCCCTTCAGTATCATCTAGCTGCTCACTGGATAAAGGACATGACGCTAGAGACGGTCTCAGTTCCTGTTTCCGAAGAGAGGAGGTCTTCTCTCGCGTGGTGTAAGAACAGCTTTCTTCTCAAGGAAGTCTACATTTGGCTGTTCAGAAACCCGACCGCCGTCTCCTCTCGGACGCATCAGACACGGGCTGGGGTGCGACTTTGGACGGACAGGAATGCTCAGGAACATGGAATCAGGAGCAAAGGACACTTCACATCAATTGCAAGGAGTTGTTGGCGGTTCTTCTGGCCTTGATAAACTTCAAGTCCCTCCAGCTTAACAAGGTGGTGGAGGTGGACTCTGACAACACCACAGCCCTGGCTTACATCTTCAAGCAGGGAGGGACTCTTTCGTGGAAGTTGTTCTAGATCGCAAGGGACCTCCTCATCTGGTCAAAGATCGAAAGCTCACGCTGGTAACGAGGTTCATTCAGGGCGGTATGAATGTCATGGCAGATCGCCTCAGCCGGAAGGGTCAGGTCATCCCCACAGAGTGGACCCTTCACAAGAGTGTTTGCAGCAGACTTTGGGCCCTGTGGGGTCAGCCAACCATAGATCTGTTCGCTACCTCGATAACCTAGAGACTCCTGTTGTATTGTTCTCCGATTCCAGACCCAGCAGCAGTTCACGTGGATGCTTTTCTGCTGGATTGGTCCCATCTCGACCTGTATGCATTCCCGCCGTTCAAGATTGTCAACAGGGTACTTCAGAAGTTCTCCTCTCGCAAAGGGACACGGCTGACGTGGATTGGCTCCGCTCTGGCCCGCGAGAGAATGGTTCATAGAGGTACTGCAATGGCTGGTCGACATTCCCAGGACTCTTCCTCTAGGAGTGAACCTTCTACGTCAACCTCACGTAAAGAAGGTACACCCAACCTCCACGCTCTTCGTCTGACTGCCTTCAGACTTTCGAAAGACTCTCAAGAGCTAGGGGCTTTTCGAAGGAGGCAGCCAGAGCGTTTGCCAGAGCTAGGAGAACATCCACTCTCAGAATCTATCAGTCTCAAGGGGAAGTCTTCCGTAGCTGGTACAAGACCAATGCAGTTTCCTCAACCAGTACCACTGTAACCCAGATTGCTGACTTCCTGTTACATCTAAGGAAAGTAAGATCCCTTTCAGCTCCTACGATCAAGGGTTACAGAAGTATGTTGGCAGCGGTTTTCCGCCACAGAGGCTTGGATCTTTCCACCAACAAAGATCTACAGGACCTCCCTAGGTCTTTTGAGACCTCAAAGGAACGTCGGTTGTCCACTCCAGGCTGGAATCTAGACGTGGTCCTAAGGTTCCTTATGTCATCAAGATTTGAACCTCTCCAATCAGCCTCTTTTTAGGACCTCACATTAAAAACTCTTTTCCTCGTGTGCTTGACAACAGCTAAAAGAGTAAGTGAGATCCACGCCTTCAGCAGGATCATTGTTTTCACATCTGAAACGGCTACATGTTCCTTGCAGCTCGGTTTTTGCTAAACGAGCTTCCTTCACGTCCTTGGCCTAAGTCGTTCGAGATCCCAAGCCTGTCCAACTTGGTGGGGAATGAACTGGAGAGAGTACTTTGCCCAGTTAGAGCTCTTAGGTACTATCTAAAAAGGTCTTAACCTTTACGAGGACAATCAGAAGCCTTATGGTGTGCTATCAAGAAACCTTCTTTCCCAAGTTCTAAGAACTCAGTTTCTTACTATTCAGGCTTCTGATTAGGGAAGCACATTCTCATCTGAAGGAAGAAGACCTTGCTTTACTGAAGGTAAGGACACATGAAGTGGGAGCTGTGGCTACTTCAGTGGCCTTCAAACAGAACCATTCTCTGCAGAGTGTTATGGATGCAACCTATTGGAGAAGCAAGTCAGTGTTCGCATCATTCTATCTCAAAGATGTCCAGTCTCTTTACGAGTACTGCTACACCCTGGGACCATTCGTAGCAACGAATGCAGTAGTAGGCGAGGGCTCAGCCACTACATTCCCATAATCCCATAACCTTTTAACCTTTCTCTTGAATACTTTTTATGGGTTGTACGGTCGGCTAAGAAGCCTTCCACATCCTTGTTGATTTGGCGGGTGGTCAATTCTTTCTTGAGAAGCGCCGAGGTTAAAGGTTGTGATGAGGTCCTTTAGTATGGGTTGCAGCCCTTGATACTTCAGCACCTTAGAGTTGTTCAGCCTCCTAAGAGGAACGCTGCGCTCAGTAAGGAAGACGAACTTATTTAAGGCAGAGTAATGGCTCAAGTCGACTTCCTTACCAGGTACTTGTAATTTCATTGTTATTTTGAATAACTGATAATATGAAATACGGGATACTTAGCTTCTTGATATACATGTACACTGGTTTTCACCCACCTCCCTGGGTGTGAATCAGCTACATGATTATCGGGTAAGTTTAATATTGAAAAATGTTATTTTCATTAGTAAAATAAATTTTTTAATATACTTACCCGATAATCATGATTTAATTGACCCACCCTTCCTCCCCATAGAACCAGTGGACCGAGGAAAAATTGAGGTGGTGTCAACAAGAAGTACTGCAGTACCTGGCCACAGGTGGCGCTTGTGAGTACACCCCCCTCTTGTATAGCGATCGCTGGCGTATCCCTTCCGTAGAATTCTGTCGGGCAACGGAGTTGACAGCTACATGATTATCGGGTAAGTATATTCAAAAATTTATTTTACTAATGAAAATAACATTTTTATATCTTTGTAAATAACTTTGCATTAGCTTGCCACTTTTAATGCCATAAAAATATTCCAAAACAGCCAGCAATTAACCATTTCATACAGAAAATTCATTTGTAAGAAATAAAAGCATATGCAATTGTACTGTGATTAGTTGCATGTGAATAGGTCATGTAATATAAATTCTTAAAGTAAGGTTTGACTATTGCTACAAAAACAGAATATCCTCAAATAGTTTGACAATAGTGATTGTGCAACAAGTCACTATTGTTTTACCAATGTCAACAAACATCATGAAAGACTACAATACAGTTCACCTCGGAGCAGAACCTTTATTGATTGGGTAATGCGTTATCTTGTATGTAAAAGTTTTAATGCACCATAATTCTGTGTAGTTTATTAAAGTACTGTGCGTCAGTTATATGATTGATTATGATGAGAAAATTAGCACAATTTTGATTATAATAGGTTTACTGTATGTATATATTGTTATGATTTTACGTGTATTTTTGTAGCTGGATGTTATCTACCCAATGACCTTTAACAAATTTTTTTTGCACCAAGTCTATTATGTATGTATTCTTAGTATTCTTTTTTCTTATAATTGGTCAGGTTAAAGTCAGCATCTTAAAACATGGCAAAGAAGAACAAGTTTAAACCAAAGGCTGGAGGGAAGGCCCAAAATCAGACGACGGAAAAAATAAATCCCTTTGAGGTTCACGTTAATCGATCAAAACATGAAGTTCTGGGTAGGAAAAGGAAAGAAGACCGAGGATTACCTGGTATAGCAAGATCAAAAGCTCTGAAGAAAGTAAGTGGAGTACTGTATCCTCGTAATGTTACCGTTATGGTACAGAAGAAGGTTTTTATTATATGATTTTTCTCTCAGATTGTTATGTATGCTGACTGTTCTTAAGCACACGGCTGTTTGATGGAAAATTTTTACTCCAGTTTCTATGTTGTATTTTTCTTCAAATTATTCCTATCTGTATATAACGTTTTTTTTTTTTTTACTGAGGTAATTTTTCCATGCTGGGTATATTTATAGGTGTGGAGAACATGAATTAACCAGTTACTATTAAAATTATAGTTGAAAATATGGTAAAAAACTCATGAACTGAATATGTAATATCATGGTTACTTTCTGTTAAGAAAACTTTTTGTATCTTTGATCATCATTTGAATCCAATATTAGTAAAAAAAAGAATTGGTTGTTCATCTGTGTATACAGAACTTAGTCCTTTAAATAGGGAGGCGATTTCAGCAAATGTTAGAATGGCCGTAGAATCCATTATCAGGTGTTCGCTGGCCAGAAGCTCCTTCCCACCACCTGTTGCAAGAGCCTCACTTTGAATTTTTGCCGCAATGAATATGGGCTTATTGTTGCACTCTTATCCAAACTTTTCACTTTGTTTTTCTTACAGAAAATGAATGCTGGCTATTGAACGCTGATGTAATGAATGTGAAGCAAGAGCTTCATACTTACCAGCAAAAGGGTGGACACTGCAACCACTTTATGAGTAAACCATGTGTAGATTCACAGTTTCTCTGTGCAGCGTATAGAGGCATGATTGTTCACAGTCATCCCCATGTGCCGAGTGCAGGTCGTGGCTTCCTATATAGTGGCAGGCATGTGGCATGAGGGGAAAGAAAGAGCTACGCCTTTTGCAGGGTCTATCTTGGCAACATTCAAGAAGAAAAAAGTCAATTTTTCTAGTGTCTCGTCAGTCTACTACTGCCGCCTCTGGCTCGGTCCGCTGGGAGCATGCGTCAGGAGCAAGAAGCCATTGGATCAGTATCTGTGGGCTTTTTTGGTTTTAGTGGCATTCAGAGTTTCTTCTGAGTTCATTGTACCCCATCTGAGGTTCTTCACCTGTTTCCATGCAGACTGCCGATGATGATTTTGACCTAAGGAATGGCCTTCTGTCTTTCAGGTAGGCTCTCCATGACTTTGTTGAGGGAGCTGGTAGCTAAGGTTACCTTTCCCCTGGTATCCCCAGTTCCAGTGTCCCACCTGGTAATGCCGGTGGTGAAATGTGTATTGGTACCCTCCAAACACAAAAGGATTATTAAAAGTTGTAAAGCTCTCGCCCTGGAAGGTGTCAAGCCTGAGATTGGTTGTAAGTTGGTCTGGGGCCAAAAGTATGTTGTCCCGATGCTTGTGGTTACCCTGTTTACCCCTGACCTGGTCACCCCTACCCTTGGGCCTGAGGGTTCTGGACGCAAAACCCCTGCTCCCACTGTGCTAACGATCCTGTTGATTGCTGTGCCATGGCCCCCTGTGAGTTTGCCATACCTCTCTCTTGTGAAGAAGAAGTAGAAGAGGTCGAAGAAGTCCAAGAAGGCTAGCCATGTCATGGTCCCCTTCATAGCCCTGGTCTCTCCAGCTACCCTGGTAGCCACACGAGACATGAATTTACGGCCCTGTACACTTTCTGTTCCCTGGTTGATGGAGGAGCTTTGGCACCCTCCATCTCCCTTTCTATTAGGATGGTGGATTCCTGCTCCTCCTCCATTCTGTGATACTTTGCTAGAGCGGTGTGAGAGGATGACATCACTCAAGGCTGTCAGTGTGTAATGGAAGATCAAAAGTTGGCAGCTGATGGACTTTTTCTCTATGCCTCAAGGCACAGGGCATGTCCTTCCACCCCAATTCGCAAAGAGAAGAGTATATGTTAGTCCTGTCTCTGCTGTGATCAGTGCCAGGGACTCTTCCCCATGCTATTGTTCCCCTTCCCAGGTTTTCTTCATCTCCTGAGTATATTTTTGGTTCTGTCTCTTGGACAAAGCAGTTATACTGGTATGGGGAAAGTGAATCACTGGAGCATCCTGCCATTCCCTCTAACCCTCCTGGGCATGAGGGTCCTCTGGATTCGGCTGCACCAAGGACACCATTACTGACAGAGGCAGACAATACAAAGTCAGAGTACAGTATTCCTTTTTGGACGTCCTTACAGTCGTCTGTGGTTGAAACGTTACTTGCTGGATCTGACATAATGCTGTTAAGTTGCACTTCTCAGCTCCATTGTTTAAATCTAAAGAAGTGTATCCCCATCCTCCCTAATGAGGGGGAGGATGGTGAAATTTATACAACCCATTGCTTATCATACATTAGGCATATTCTGGACTGATTTCCCCTTTAGGGGAAGAGTTTTTTCTGTTGACCATGTAGAATTCATCCTGGACAGGCCAGGCCCTATCAGGCTTCTCTTTTGCATGAGAGACAGAAGGTTTCTGGAGTCATTTCCTTCATTCCTGCACTGGACCAGCAGAGGGCATTTCCAGGAAAGAAAAAAAAAGAACCTGTTCATTTCTAGGGGTACTTCTAACCCACCAAGCAGTGTCTACCTATTTAAAGAACAAAAGTTTCTTTACTTGTAGGAACAAATAAATTTTTTAAAAGCACTGTAATTTGTATTTTTCTTATCTAATGTATACAAATCTGAATCCTTCAAATTAAACTTCCTCTTCTATCCCCCTTCTCAATCCTGAGCTGAAAGGTCAAAGTGGGGCTTTTCTGTCAGGTGGTGGAGTGTAGTTTCTCGCCCGTCCACAGCACCTTTCACTAAGTACCTCGTTAAGAAATTCAATGGCCACGGCCTGCGTATAAATAATCTCCCTCTTTAAAGGACTTATGTCTGTATAGCTGTGAAAAATATAAAATACTTAAAAAATTTGCTCTTTTTTATAGAGATAACTTTTAGTTGAAGTTTACTGTGGTATTGTTTTAATATGTATATTAATCGTGAATCTAGATTTGTTAATTGCTTGATGCTAAAGTAAGTTTGTTTTCATGCATTCTTTGTTAAAATAGTCCCCTTAAGAAAATTAAAGGAATTTTACAGTGGATTTCTCTTCATTTTAACTAATAATTCTAACATTAATTTCAGCGAGAGAAGACACTCTTGCAGGAATATAAAACTCGCCACAAGAGTAATGTATTTGTAGATAGGCGTATTGGTGAGAATGACCCTACATTGGATCCAGAGAAGAAAATAGCGCTCAGATTAGCTGCTGTGAAGACCAAACATGCTAATAGGGTATGTGATAATCTTTGCTATTATTAACTTTAGAAACTAATATTATGGACATAAATTTGTAGAAATATCTTCTGATTGAGGATGTTTGATCTGAAATATTCCCTCTGCATGAAGACAAGTGATAGAGGTACACTAGTCTTTTTTCATAATTTCAGAAATCAATGTTCAACCTTAACGATGATGACTTCCTTACCCATGGAGGGAAAACACTTGATGACGATAATATAGATGACAGGATGGGTTTCAGTGATGATGAAGATGACCAGATGCTTGATGGTAAGTAGTAAAATGTGCATTTACTGATACAGTATTAGATTCAGTACAGTTAGTCTTTATTCATATGCAGCTGTAAAATGCAAGTGTTTTTGGTCAACTTCTTTTCTGGTTGGACGATATATTAGTTTACATTACCCATCTTTTTAAATTGTCTCAAATTGTTCTGTAAATGGTTCCAGTTCTTATTGAAGTCTTGGAGGTACACTTGTCACTTGTAAGATGTGATGAGGTTTTACAGTAGGCCCTGAACATACTGTATATATAGAAATGTATATGGTAGTGAATCCCATAGACTGAAATTTATATTCTTTTTTATAGATGTACAACAGACGGCAATTTCAATTTTTTTTACATAGATATACAACAACAAAAATATTAAACTAAATGAAATTATTTGTATTATATACAGTATAAACTGGATAATAGATAAACATTTATATTTTGATAGCCATTGCACACATATACTCCCTCTCTTATTTTCTTTTGTCCTAACATTTTAATCTTTGAAATATCAATTAAACTTAGTAGAATTAACATCTTCACAACCTTTTGACAGAAACACTTAATAAAGAAACTATGAATGAACTGAGTTACATTTTTTATGGTATCAGCACTAAAAGATGTTTGTGGCGTTGTGCAAAGTGATTCGGGTAGTGTGAAGGATCAGATAGACAAAGAAAATGGCTTGTTGATGAATCACGTGGGATGGTGGGCAGGATAGTAGCTTTGTGTGGATTTTAAAAGTTAACTAAAATTTTTAGCATTTCATATTTTAAAGTTTATTCTAAAAATGCAAGTAACTGAATGCATGAATGGCATGGGAGAATTACATTCCTTTTAGAGTTTTGTTAATAGTCTTTTGAGTCAGTGTTGTTCTAGGAACGTCTGTTGTTATAGCGTAATAAAAGTAGTCTTACGCAAGATTTTCTTTTGTCGGTTGTTGAACCTCTGTTCCTAGATTTGTGTCTGTAAGAAATAACTCCTAATCAAAAACTACATTCAGTGGTTGGACATAATCTTTCAGGTATGTCACTAGATTTTTGATAATATTATACTGGCAAAAAACCTACTGTTTATTCGAACTTAATCCATTTTCTTGTCAATTTGTTATATAAAGCAGGTATGTCAAGTGTAGCAATGTAAAAAGAAACTTCATATGGAAGAAATGGAAAAATTCTAATTCAATTCAGTGTATTTTTACAGTAATCATTTAGAGTTTTGAAAAAAGCATGATGCCATTTACAATTTGTATTGTGTATATTGATAATGAAACTACTGTATAAATGTAACTCAAGATTTTGATGTGCTATGTTTTTTTCTCATTGTCTTCTACTTTATGCATTTATATATTTATATAAGATTGTGCCTGTTTTTCTCATATTTTCTGATTAACATAAAACCTTTCATCTATTTGTTGTTGCTAAACTTGCAGTAATGTGCCAAACTTGACAGAGTTTTTACATCGAAGTTTTATGAAATATTATAACTATGTACTCATCAATCACTGCGATTTTCCAGCTCAGTTTGTGAAGGAACGACATTTTGGAGGTGGTTTTCTGACAAAACGTGAAACAGAGAATGGGGAGAAGCCCAAGAGTAAAAAGGAGTGGATTGATGAAATTATAGCAGAGTCAAAGAAAAAGAAAGCTGATGCTAAAAAAGATAAAGAAGAGCAGTATGAAGCTGTCAATAAATTGGATGCAAATCTGAAATCATTCCTGATGATGATGTCAGGGAAAACTATTAAAGATGAGGATAAGTTAGAGGTAATTGGGATTACATATAATGTTCATCTGACATAGAGTGTAATATATTTTCCCCAAGATTTTATTCACATTTTAGTATATGGTATATTGTATATCACGTCCTTTATTGATTAATAGCAGCAGAAAGGCTTAGAGGTTGAGGTTGACAATTCATTTTTATCAGGCTGGAACAAAAGAGAACAAGGACATTCCTTTTATGTATTACGTATCATAAATTTTGCATTTATCTTAAAATTGTACTTTACAAAATATTTAGTCATTGTCGGTTTGTGGTGGGAAAATACTCAGACATTGAAGTATTTTTATGGAAGTTAATTATTTACAGGCCAAAAAGAACTGTGAATTTAGAGACTACGACACTTTAGTAAAGGAGCTTGGATTTGATAGAAGTGGAAAAGCAAAAACCTCCACTAAACTGAAGACTCCTGAGGAGTTGATAAAGGAAGAAAAAGAAAAACTGCTGTCTTTGGAAGCTGACAGAGTACGCAGGATGAAGGGAGAACCTGAAGCCAAAAAGCAAGCCTCACGGAGTGCAGATGACTTAGACGATGGGTATGTAAGAGAACTTTCCAGACAGTATTGTCCAAGGTTTTCTTTATTTTTGGTAATTTGACATTAATTTTTTTTTCTTGGATTTTTCTGTACAGTAATTAATTGAAAAAAAAATAAAAAGTAGATAATTTAAAAAGACTACTGATTTCAAAATGTACTCTCAACTTTCTTCGGTTTTAAGAATAGTTTTAGAAAGCCAGACTAGTGTTTATCACAAACACATTACAATACAGTAATCCACATTATCCTATTCTGTGTGCCAGCTTAAACCTGAGAACTTTGTCAAGGAGATCACTTCCACCTGGCAAGGTAAGCATTCAGGTCCTGCTGTGTCCCTGGTAATAGGAAGTAATTTCCTGTGTCATTTGCAATACACCTTTTGTTTTTACTTCCAAAATTCCTGGTGTCTGTGCTCATTCCCTTAATAGTTCTTTATTTCATCTATGAATTATATTTGCCTCTCCATTTCATTCTATCATAAAAAACCTTTTGTCCATGAAAACAGGGAATGTCTTCAGCGGAGCTTGAACTGCCATTTGTTAGCTGTGGCCTGATTATTTTGGTCCTTGATGAAAAGGGGTCCCCATCAGACTCATCGTCATAGTTC
Organism: Palaemon carinicauda; assembly: GCF_036898095.1. NCBI lineage: Eukaryota > Metazoa > Arthropoda > Malacostraca > Decapoda > Palaemonidae > Palaemon > Palaemon carinicauda. Next base: position 178,623,470 of record NC_090729.1, on the reverse strand, counting down.
ATAGCCCATTTCTCTAAGAAGTTGGCTGTGGGTTTCTTGCTCCTGTACTTTGCTGAGTAGTTTTAGCGTAAATCAACCTTATGGATCACTTTTGACACTGTGATACTTCCTTTCCAACAATTTCAAAGCTGTCGTTTTGTACTTTTTTACTACGTTTTCTAAAAAAATACAGTACTACACTCAAGAAAATGTTTTTGACTTTGAAATGATAGGTAAATGAGTATCATAGCTTGAATATCATCTTCACTGACACAGTCAGACATCACGCACCATAACTATATCAGGGATAGACAAGACCAGTAAAGATCTAGTGATTTGCCAGGTTAACTGGTTTAGACTAAGCCTTAAAAGTTCAAACATATTTCTCTACTAACAAGGTTGCAGGTCATTTGACGACCCCTTCTTTGTATGAAGATCTGATTTTCTGTTTACTCATACTTCAGAATGTAGCATGTTTCATTGTTCTGGTTCAGTCTAGCCTTAATTTGATAATAGGCACTCCCAGTTAAATATCTACCAGACAGTTGTATATCAATTGCTTTGTCATAAAACAAACAAATTCATTGATTTATAAGAGGTATTTGCCTCTCAATCCTGTTTTCTTGTAGTATTGTATTGACAACACAGGGAATGACTTTACAGCCACCAATGCCCTTGGGTGAGAGTTTATTCTTGAGGTGTGTTGGAGGATTGTGTGATGCACATGATACCCTAACATGAATTGATAGGTTTGTATCAGAGAATGAAATTCTGCTTTTAAAAGATTTCAAACTTGTGTTTGCTGATTCAGAGAAACAACCTTTTTCATGATAGCTTTCCCTTACTTTGTTGTTATTTTTTTTCTAGGTTTATTTTGACTAAAGATGACAGATTCCATTTGAGCTACAAAGATGGTGTAATGCTTAAAGAAGAGGAAGATGCTGATGATGATGATTCAGAAGATGGCGATGGAAATATGAATGAGGAGGAAGCAGAATGTGAAGGTAAGTTTAAAGTAATATCTGAAATACAAAACCTTTATCAATAAAAACTTTTTTCAGAATGGTATTGGATTAACTTTTCAGTAAGTTGAAGAAAAGTGAATGTAAAAAACTCAAATGCCAGTTTATACTCCATAACTTAGTTTTATAACTGAATATAGATCTTAGACTAGCTTTCAGGTAGTTTTCTATTAACATCAGTATTTATTAAGGGACCTTTGGAGTAGCTTGCTTTATTATGTAAGGGTGCTCACCAAAAATTAGTTTTCAAGATACAATGCCTTTTTATTCTAAGTGAGGAAAGTCATTTATAGAACTTAAAAAAAACATTAGTCAAATAAAAAAAGTATACTGACATATTACTGCTTTGGTAGTTTTAATGAGTGTGGTTCATTGTGATTCACTGTACTGTTTTAATATTTTGGGACTCTGTACAGTTTCTGGATATATTTGACCTGACAGATATTTTCTATTTTTAGAAACCGAAAATGAGGATGAAGGTGTTGATAGTGATGTGGAAGATGGAGATGATCTTGAAGATGATGAAAGTGACAAGTATTCTGATATCTTTGATGAGGAAAGTGATGACGAAGGTAATGATAATGAAAAAGATTCATCAGAAACAGATAAAGCAAAGGAGAATTCAGAAACTACAGGCAAAAGGAAAGAAATAATGGAAGCTGCACGTAAGGAAATTCCTTATACTTTTGAAGGTAAGTAATTATTTAACATTTTGTATGTTTTTTTCTTTATCTTTTAACATTTCAGTTTTAATTTTAAGTCTTTCTTTATTTGCTGTGTAGCCTAGCTTGCAAAGTACAGTAATGAAAGTTTTGTGACTATACCTGTATGTAATAAATCTATTAGCCATACAAATTTTATCTTCATATTTTGAATATTCAATGCTTTACCAGTCCTTTGTTTTCTGTCGGTCAGAAGAGGTTGGTTTCTTATACATGTTCCATCTGAAGCCACAATTATTTATTCCTACATGTATAGTATACAAGCCTTTGTCCCTATAAAATAGGGATATGTCTACAGCGGTCAAAGGATGAAGCCCCGCCCTCTTGCGTGTCGCAAAATAGTCACGTTTGCCTTTGGCAGGCGGACATAGACGCGCTGCAGTGCTTTTCTTGCGACTGTTGGGTGTTTCGTTTACATGTGTTGGTTTTATTTTTGTGATCATCTACCTTGTTAATTCAGTGCTGTTTCAGAGCCACTGGAGATATATCTTTATTTCAAAAGACTTAGGTTTTTCTAGGTGGGAGGAAGATAGATTATTTTAAAAAATTATTACAGTATATCTTAGTCAATAGCATTATCTGTAATGTAATCTGATATGATGCAGTAGGTTTGGTGGGGTCGTGAGGATGGGATTCATCATACAATTTTAATGGGTTTGATTCAAAAGACTTGTTTTGGAAACAGCTCGATTTATCCTAATCCTATCTATGAGAAATATCCTGAAATTATAAATGACAAAAATTTTTGCGGATGCATGTAGGATCCATTAGAGCAGTGATTCCTAAAGTGGACAGAATTGTTTCCCGGTGGGGGGTCAGTGAGGCAAAAACTGCGTTTGGTGACGATGGGTGGCATTAAGATCATTTAAGCTATAAATAGCATTTTTTTTTTTTTTTTTCAAAATTTTAATGGCAAAGCAAACACCACACTAAGGCAAGGAAATTTGTATGTAGTTTATAGCTAATAAAACTGACATTAGAATTTTAAATGAATGCATAGTTACATAGCTTGAAGTTGGAGTCAAAAGTCCGAACGTTTGCTTGACACCTATGTACAACACATACTCGTAGAAGAAACTTGCTGTTACCACATGTGGCTCTGTCCAGCCAGATCAGACTATTTGAGCCCTACAACATGCCTTTTGGATACTGCGTTGTACTGGGTCAAAGCCAGCTTATTCCAGAGACAATGAAAGTGACTGGAAAGTACTTGCTAGGTGGAAAAATTATTGCTTTATCACTTACTTAAATGATCAAAATAAAAAATATGTGAAATAAATTGTAAACAATGAAAATAAAGTAATTATTTTTGGAGTAAATACCTGGAGAATGAGAGTTAAGCTGATAACAGCACAATCCCACAAAAAAGTATGGTTATTGGTTGAGGCATACTTGTGGTTTCAGATGGCATGTGGAAAGATTACCTTTTTTTCTTTCTGATAAATAGCAAATTGGTGAACCTGGGAACATTTAGACCTGAATATATGTAATGTTATGATAAAGCACTCATGATGAAACTAGTGGATATTATTGGGATATCAGTTGAGTAAACTGAGTAGTTCTTACATCTTTTAAACAGAATACTGTAGTAACACAATTTTAATATCATGCAGTCCATGTAATTAGTTTTTTCTCAGTTCCACAGGAATATGATGCATTTTGGGCATTACTAGAAAATAGGTCACCTAAGGAAGTTGACATTATATTAGAGCGAATGATTGCCTGTAACCATCCAAGCCTCGGAGCCAAAAACAAGGAGAAATTTGAAGATCTTTGCACATATATATTACAGGTAGTTTCCATTTAATATTTTTGTTTGTCTTGTTTTTAGAGATTGAGATAGAAAAAAAGTGTATAGAATGAAAAGAATTTATTTCTTGAATGATATTTTAAAATGAAACATGGAAATTCCTTAGATGACTAGAAATCAAATGGAATAAAAGGGAATAATACATATACCAAGGCACTTCCCCCAATTTTGGGGGGTAGCCGACATCAAACAAATGAAACAGAAAAGGGGACCTCTCCTCTCTATGTTCCTCCCAGCCTGACAAGGGACTCAACTGAGTTCGGCTGGTACTGCTAGGGGTGGCACCCCTAGCAGTACCAGCCAAACTCAGTTGAGTCCCTTGTCAGGCTGGGAGGAACATAGAGAGGAGAGGTCCCCTTTTCTGTTTCATTTGTTTGATGTCGGCTACCCCCCAAAATTGGGGGAAGTGCCTTGGTACATGTATTATTCCCTTTTATTCCATTTGATTTCTAGTCATCTAAGGAATTTCCATGTTGTTCCATTTTAAAATATCATTCAAGAATTAAATTCTTTTCATTCTATACACTTTTTCTGTTTTATATAGGTAACAATTCATAAATAATGCTTGAATAAAATCTACTTGTTGAATTCATTTTTAAATGGATTCTTGTTAACTTTAACCAAAACCACTAATCTACTTGGAGTATTGTTAAGGATGTGAATACTGTTGCCTCTTCAAAGATGGTATATGATTTTGAATAATTCCTTTAGTTTTGCGGGGGAGAGGGGGGCAAAGGTTAATCTGGAACTGGTTATTCTATAGGGATTGTTAAAAGAACTGAATAAAGTTGGCATGCATGAAATTCTGTCTTCAAACCTAAAGGAAACTTTGAGGGAAATGGTATGCAGGCTTCAAGCTGTTGTGTGAGTAAAAAGGCTGTTGGAAACTTTCAATATTACTTGCAGTATGCTAAGGCTTTAGGTCTGTAGAATGCTACATTTTGCCATAAAATCATGAATTCTTGGAGTTATATAATACTGAAATTAAGTTTAATCAGGGCAGTTACATCCAAATTCAATTGGTTTTCGTCTATGATTTTGTTTGGGGCTCCAACAAAATTGAAAATATTGTATGCTTCAGTTGCAGATATTGTAAAGTCATTTTTTTTTTACTGTATGGACCTACTGTATCTATATTTTTAATATGAATTCTTAAGAATAAGAAGTCTCACCACAAGATTTAAAGTTTTTGTTTGCCTGCTCCAAGCTCTCCTTTGAGAAATATTACTGTGCTTTTGTGAATGGGGGTCAAGTAGCAAGGTGAGTGTCATGTGATACCCAAGGGATTTTTATATTGATTCATATATCATTTAAAGGGCTGTTGTTACTTCAGGGTTGATATCCAATAAAATTTCTCCTTTGGGCCTAGCTTGTTTTTGGCATCCTTGCCTATCTCAATGTTCACAGTTTTAAAAAATTAATTTATTAGCTTATTACGTTAAGCCTTATACTGTAGTATATTTATAACAATCCTTTTTTGTTATTGTTACAGACTTTGAATGTTCTAACAGAGGAAAATGGAGACTCCCCTATCAGAGGGATGGCACCTATGTCTTATATTGATGTGTTAATACCTCATCTGTACACTGTCACACAAGCATGCTCTTCTGGAGTTGCTAATTCATTTCGTCAGGTTAGTGTTGTGAAATTTATGTTTTTTCCAACATGTACACAAATATTACGTCCTGTAAAGTAGGAAGAATGTCTTTAATGGAGCTGGAAAGTTTGTTGAAATTGTTAATGAGGTACTCTTGTGGGGATCGTGGCTGTCTGGCCGAATAATAATAATAGTAATAATGATAATAATAATTTGTTCCGTAACCGAAATACAAACCACGCTATTTACATTGGGGGGGGGGAGGGTTAACTTTCGGCGTAGCTGAAATTGATGAGCCAATAGATTTTAACGAGGGTTAACTACCCCTGCGCTAGTTAGGGGGGGTAGGGGAAGGGGTAGCTTGCTACCCCTCCCCCCCCACACACCGGTAAGTTGTCTCACTTCACTTTTGGCTCGGACGATGTGCAGACGTGTCTGTCTATCGTCCTCGTTGTTGACAGCCTTAATCTTTTTCTTTGCTTTTCCTCAGCTGTGTGCTTGGAAGTTGGCCTCGCCCTTTAGTTATCATCATGCGCAAGTGCCCTGGAATCGCCGGCCGCCCCTGCGGTACCTTCATGTTGGCAGTGGATACCGATCCTCACACCCTTTGCCCGCAGTGTCGAGGCCAACGGTGTGACAGGGAAGTAACATGCAGTGAGTGTAGGGAGTGGTCTGCCTCCCAGTGGGAGAGGTTTGCCCGCCGGCGTAAGAAGCAGTCCAAGAGAGACCGTTCTCCTTCAGGGGTTACCTTGAAGGAGGAAGGCTCCAGGGACTTCTTCCGCCGCCCAAACCTCCTCCGAAGCTCCCACTCGGCCGGCCTCTCGTGAGAGGCCTCCGAGTGGTAGCGCAGACCCTTGTTCTGTTTCCCGATCTCGGGGTGCGGGAGAGGGCGTCGCCTCCCATAGCGGGGCGGCTCCCCCTCCTTCCCCGGGGGAGGATTTTGATAACGTTGATAACTCTGTGTCTAACGATGATCTCGTTCAGCTTTGGGCTTCCTTGGGGCTTAAGGGCCTGCCCTCCAAGGAAGCCCTGTTTGACCTTATCCAGTTGGGGGCTGCTGTCAAACAGTCGCCGGTGGTAGCAGAGGTAGACCCTCTGTCTGTTGTCGACGTCGTGGTGGCAGAGGCTTCCGACGGGTCTGGTCAAACCTCTGCGGCTCCTGATGTTGCGGACGTTGCTGAAGGCTCTCCTCCCCCTTCCGAACATCCTTCGAAGGGGAAGGTGGGTCCCACGGTCTCTCCTGAGGCTACGTTTCCCCCTCGGGGGAGCGCTCTGACTGAGACTCCTCTTCGGAGGACCGACGATCCTGATGACCTCCCTCGTGGCTGCCTTCGCCGTAAGGCTCGTCGTCCTCTTCGTCGCAGGGGCCTCCCGTCTCCCTATAAGGGAGTCAAGAGGCGCCTCTTCGAGTTGTCTCCTCCTCCGTCCTCTGATGAGGATCCTCTTCGCCGGGAGCAGACTGTAGCAGCCACGTCCTTAGACCTCTCCGGTGATCGTTTGCGATCTCCTACGCCTGCCAGACCTTCCACCTCCTGCGCAGATGGCCAGCAGACTTCTGAACTCGTCAGCCGACGGGCATCGGTCCCTTCGGGGCAAAGGGATGTCTCCCACGGTGTGGGGGCTTCCCTTGCACGTCAGGGTTCCCCTGCGCGTTCACGCGCAGTAGCGCGTAAGTGCTCTCCATCCTTGCAGTCTCCTGACTCACCTCGCCAGCGCTCTACTGTTCGTCAGTGCTCTCCTGCTCGCCAGCGCTCTCCTGATCGCCAGCGCTCTCCTGATCGCCAGCGTTCTCCTGATGGTCGACGCCCTCCTGCTCGCCAGCGCTCTCCTGTGGACAACCTACAACCTCCTGTTCCTGTTGCGCACCCAGCGCGCCAACGGTCTCCTGAGCGCACAAGATCTCCTGCTCGTCAGCGCGCACCTGCCCATCCAGTTCCTGACACGCGCCCTAGATCTCCGGATCTGGACGCGGGCCAGGATTTAACTCCTCCTCGCCCACGCGTTCCTGCTCGCCATCCTTCACCTGCGCAGCAGCGCACAAGGTCTCCTGCGCGCACGTCCAGAGTTCCTGCGCGCCCACACGCCTCCTCTTCCTGAGCCCATTCGCGAGCGTTCGCCTTTGCGCGGCGCGCCACCTGTTCCTGCGCAGCAGTCTACGCGTCGTCATCCTGCGCGCCAGCGATCTCCAGTGCGTCAGCGATCTCCAACGCGTCAGCAATCTCCAGCACGTCAGCGATCTCCTGCGCGTCAGGGATCTCCAGCGCGTCAGCACTCCTCTGAGCCTCGGCAATCTCCTGAGCGCCCGCGCGATCTATCTCCTGCGTGCAAGCGCTCTCCTACGCGTCAGCACCACCTGGATCTGGATAGACATAGGTCTCCTGCGACCAGCTCGCCCACGGGCTGTCGTTCGCCTGCGTGTTCTACGCGCCATCGCTCTTCAACGCGCCATCGCTCGCCAGCGCGCCAGCGTTCACCGACACGCTATCGTTCGCCGACTTGCCATCGCTCGCCCACGCGTCACAGGTCTCCAGGACACCATTGTTCTCCCGCGCCTTGCCTTTCTCCTGGCTTTCAGCTATCTCCTGTGCGCCCGCGCGTTCCTTCGCCCACGCGCCAATGCGTTCCCTCGCCAACGCGCCCACTTGCCAGGTCGCCCGAGCGCCCACTCGCCCGCGCGCGATCGCTCCCGGGCTCGTTTATCTCCGCACAACTACGCGCCCGCGCTCCAGCAGCCCCTCGCGGCGATCCATTGAAACCTCCCCCGCGCGAGCGCCAGTGCAACCTCCAACGCGACCCCCGTTCTCGTCGGGTTCCGCAGCTCGTGGCGGCAGCAGGGACGTGTGTTTCCAGGTCGCAGTCAGGATCACCTCCACGCAAGCGCAGGTCTCTCTCGCAGGACAAGGAAGAATTGTCGGAAAGGTCAAGGCAACTTTCTTCCCCTTCTTTTTTGCAGGTAGGCCCAGTTGCGTCCACTCCGAAGGGTCAGGAGATCCCCTTCCCTCCAGTGGGAATTACAGACACTGAGTCCGTATCTCGTCAGTCCTGGTTTGGTCCTCTGATGAGAGTGGTAGTGAAGGCTATGAAGCCGGCACTCGCCGATCTGGGACTCAAGCCAAGGACGGCCTCGCCCCCGCTGAAGAGAAGGAGAGGAGTGGACTTCGTGGTGACTTCTCCCAGGGAGAAGTTGGTTCCTAAGAGGTCTGCCAGGAAGGCTCCATCCCCTTCGCAGTCGTTTTGTCCTTCTCCTGTGGACGAGGCTTTTCCGTCCTCAGGAGAATCCAGCGAGGCGGCGGTCTCTTTCTTGGCACCAAGGGGGGAGTCTCCTCCCCGTGGAGGGGAACCGACTCGCGTGGAAGGTACCTTCCAGACCTCTTTGCAGGAGTCTTGTATCCCACCCAGGAGGGAACCCAAGGACTCCAAGACGATTCCGAAGTCCTCTTCGCGAATTCGTCAGGAACCAGCCAGACCCCGGGAGAACGTCCACGTGTCTCCCCAGGAAGAGCTTCCGAGGACAGGAGACTTAGCTGCCAGTCCGCAGGGAGGAGAGCAGCACGAGTCTGAGCATGCCTTCTGTAAGGTCTTGAGCCTGATGAGGCAGCTCAACAGGTTCAAAGACCCGGAGATCGCCCCTCATGAAGGTAAGGACACGGTCCTGGATCAGGTCTATGGAACTCAGAAGCCCCCAAAGGCCAGCGCGGCCCTGCTCTGGTCCCCGGGGGTGAAGAGTGCCAGAGACAGGGTCAACGCTCAGCTCGCAGACCTCGCCTCCTCCAGTCGTTCCTCTGCCGGGAACAGACTCCTCCCACCTCCTCGTTTACAGCAGAGGAGGTATTCTGAGATCATGGGGGAGTCTAGCCTCGCTCTTCCCCTCCACTATTCCGTGGAAGAGCTTACTAGGGGAGTTCCACTTGAGAAGCTCTCCGCCCAGCAGGTGACATTCTCGGCGTCGGAGATCCTGAGCCAGGAGAAGGTCACGAAGTGCGCCATGCAGGCCACTTTGTGGCTGGATGTCTGGCTGGGTTCTCTGGGCATCCTATTGCGCTCTGAGGATCTGTCTAAGGAGAGCAATAGGAAGGCCCTGGAGACCTACCTCCTCTCGGGCACTCGCTCCATCGAGTTTTTAGCACACCAGGTTACCAACCTGTGGGCCAACTCGGTGCTGAAGCATCGTAATACGGTGACCGAGAAGATCCACCCGAAGGTCCCCGCCGTGGATGTCTGCAGGCTCAGACGCTCCTCCATCCTTGGGGAAAGTTTGTTTGAGCCCCAGGATATGGAACGCACAGCTGAGAGGTGTAGGAATTCTAGCCAAGACTCGCTCCTCCAAAGGGCCCTCGCATCTCGGCCCTACAAGCCTCCAGCTCCGCAGCAACATCAGCAGCAGCCTCGCAGGACACCGAAGCAGGCGCCGGCAGCTAAGAAAGTGGTGTCTCCCCAGCCCTTTCCTGTCAAGGACAAGAGGGACGGTAAGTCCTCCAGGGGAGGCAAGACAACTGGAGGGAGCGGCCGCGGCCGTAAACGCTAGGGGTGGCAGTCCCCCCGCGTGTCCACCTGTGGGGGGATGCCTACAAAGTTGCGTGCACAGGTGGCAGCAACATGGGGCCGATTCTTGGACGGTCTCCGTGATCGGCCAAGGTTATCGCGTCCCATTCACGACATCTCAACCTCCTTTGACAGCGAATCCAGTGTCGTTGAGCTCCTATGCCATGGGATCGGCAAAGGGGCTAGCCCTTCGGGCAGAAGTCGAGACCATGCTCAAGAAGGATGCTCTCCAGGAGGTCGTCGACGGCTCCCCAGGCTTTTTCAGTCGACTCTTTCTTGTAAAGAAGGCGTCTGGAGGCTGGAGACCTGTCATCGACCTCTCAGCTCTGAACAAGTTTGTCAAGCAAACTCGGTTCAGCATGGAGACAGTGGACACGGTCAGACTTGCGGTGAGACCACAAGACTTCATGTGCACACTGGATCTGAAGGACGCGTACTTCCAGATCCCAATCCATCCGTCTTCCAGGAAGTACTTGAGATTCAGCCTAGACAGCAAGACCTACCAGTTCAAAGTGCTGTGCTTCGGTCTCTCCACAGCACCTCAGGTGTTCACCTGAGTGTTTACCCTGATTTCGTCTTGGGCGCACAGGAACGGCATCCGTCTCCTCCGATATCTGGATGACTGGCTGATCCTGGCAGACTCAGAGTCGACCCTTCTTCGACACCGAGACAGGCTCCTGGGACTTTGCCAAGATCTGGGGATCGTGGTAAATCTCGAGAAGTCCTCTCTGCAGCCGTCCCAACGACTGGTTTATCTAGGCATGTTATTAGACACCAATCTCCACAAAGCCTTTCCATCAGATGACAGGATAGCAAGGCTGAGGAGGGTGGCAGAACCCTTCCTCAGGCGGGAAGAGCTTCCAGCCCAATCGTGGTTGCGTCTTTTAGGTCACCTAGCCTCCTGGCCCGTCTGGTCCCGAACGGCCATCTCAGGATGAGATCCCTGCAATGGTGGCTCAAGTCCTGGTGGAGTCAAGGATCCGATTCCTCGGACTTTCTGGTCCCGATAGGACCCTCGGAACAGGCGGACCTGCGGTGGTGGCTGATCGACGAGAACCTGCGAAAGGGAGTGGATCTTCTCGTCCTTCCCCCGGAATTGACGCTGTTTACGGACGCGTCAAAAGAAGGGTGGGGGCCCACATTCTGAACCAGAGGGCCTCAGGCCTTTGGTCAGAATCAGAAAAGTACCTGCATATCAACCTGCTAGAAATGAAGGCCGTATTCCTGGCTCTTCAACAGTTCCAACGGACCCTGGCGGGCCACGGTAGTGGCTTATATCAACAAGCAGGGAGGTACTTTTTCACATCAGCTATCCCATCTTGCAGTAGAGATTCTGAGGTGGACCGAGGTTCACTCGATAACACTATCAGCTTGCTTCATTCCTGGCAAGAGGAATGTGCTCGCCGACAGTCTGAACAGGGCTTCGCAGATAGTGAGTACCGAGTGGTCTTTGGATCCTCAGATAGCCAACAAAGTCCTGACTTTGTGGGGTTCCCCAACGGTGGATCTGTTCGCGACAGCCTTGAATTTCAAGCTGCCCCTGTACTGCTCCCCAGTCCCGGACCCCAAGGCTCTCTGGCAAGAGGCTTTCCAACAACGGTGGGACAACATCGAAGTGTACGCCTTCCCACCGTTCTGTCTGATGAGAAGGGTGCTCAACAGGACCAAACTATCGGTCAACTTGTCTATGACTCTGATAGCTCCGCTATGGCATCACGCGGAATTGTTCCCGGACCTTCTGCAGCTCGTGACAGAGCTTCCGAGAGAGCTTCCCCCACGACACGAGCTACTCAGACAGCCACATTTCAACATATTCCACAAAGCCGTAGCCTCGCTTCGGCTTCACGCCTGGAGACTATCCAGCGTCTCCTCACGGAGAGAGAGAGGCTTTTCGCAACAGGTTGCGGAGAGAATGTCTTGTCACCTGCGAAAGTCCTCTGCGGGAGTCTACCAGGCGAAGTGGAGAGTCTTCTGTGGTTGGTGTCGTGGTAGGGGTATCTCTCCACTCGATGCCACTATTCCAGCAATAGCGGAGTTTCTCGTTTATTTGCGGGAGGAAATGCGCCTTTCGGTCTCGGCGGTGAAAGGCTATCGCTCAGCCTTAAGCCTGGCTTTTAGGCTGAAAGGAGTGGACATTTCTTCCTCGCTAGAACTCTCTCTACTCATACGTAGCTATGAGCTTACCTGCCCTCAGTCAGAAGTGAGACTTCCTCCATGGAACGTGGTTCGGGTTCTCAGGGCTCTTAAGAGACCTCCCTTCGAACCATTACGCCAGCCTCTGATCGCCACCTGACTGAGAAGACGGCTTTCCTACTCGCGTTGGCCTCTGCCAAACAAGTTAGTGAACTTCATGGTCTCTCATACGACATAGCCCATTCAAGGGGATGGGGGGAGGTAACGTTCAGGTTCGTCCTTGAGTTTGTTGCCAAGACTCAGAACCCTGGAGTGCTGGACCCACGGTTCGACTCTTTTAGGGTCACGAGTCTCCGTTCTGTAACAAGCGACCCAGACCATCTGCTGTTATGCCCAGTTAGGAGTCTGAGGCGTTACTTAAAGAGGACAGCTGCAGTTCGTCCCCCCGTGCAAGCGTTGTTTGTTAGCACAGGCAGGACGAAGAGGAGGGTCACCAAGAACACCATCTCGGCTTGGATTCGAAGGGTCATCCACCACGCCTTGAATCCTGACATTCCTCCGTCACGTCGCCCTAGGGCACACGACGTCAGGGGCGTTGCTACATCCCTGGCCTTCAAGAGAAACTTCTCTATGACGCAGGTGCTTCAATCTGGGGTCTGGAAGCGTCAAACGACCTTCACAGCCCACTACCTGCAGGACGTGACCCACAGGAGCCTCGATACCTTTTCTATCGGCCCTGTGGTGGCTGCACAACAGCTGGTCTAACCTCAGGCTCCTTAATGGACAAGTAGCAGAAGGTTGAGGGCGTTGTTACCCGGTTTTAGTCTACGTGAATGAAAGAGTATGTCTGGCCCTTACTTCTTTCTTCATCCTCCCCTCTCTTGGGGAAAGCAGCTTTCTGGTCTCCGCATAGCTGACCTCAACCTCTGCAGGTATACCATGCTCCCTTGTGTTCCTAGTATGAAGTTTATACTGTCGCGTCCCCCATACCCTGACGAGGTGGTATTGGGAACGTCCTAGCCTAGATTCCTATCTAAGGACTTAAGGTCAACTTCCTAGGACGAGTCACTCTCTATTCCTCCACACACAACTTACGTAGGCCACACGTTCCTTCCAGAGCAAGGAACTTGTGAGGTGCAGGGACTCCTTTTCTCGAGTGCTGCTCACTCGGAGTCTGAGTCCCCGGGTAAAGCCAAAGCCGGTAAGGCTGGGGACTTTCCACCCTTCTTAAGGGGTAAGTCACCCAATGTAAATAGCGTGGTTTGTATTTCGGTTACGGAACAAATGACAAATTCGGAGATAATTTGTATTTTTCCTAACCATACAAACCTTAGGTATTTACACATATTTCCCCGCCAGCCCTGTCCCCCAAGACAAGTCCTACCTCTAAGTGAAGTGAGACAACTCACCTGTGTGTGGGGGGGGGGAGTGGTAGCAAGCTACCCCTTCCCCTACCCCCGCTAACTAGCACGGGGGTAGTTAACCCTCGTTAAAATGTATTGGCTCGTCAATTTCAGCTACGCCGAAAGTAAAGCTCCCCCCCCCATGTAAATAGCTAAGGTTTGTATGGTTAGGAAAAATACAAATTATCTCCGAATTTGTCATATTGATAGTAATAATAATTATAATAGCCTCCATGTCTTATATTTATATAGTTTTTTTTTTTATAGGTTTTAGAAGAGAAGTATGATGACTGTTCAAAACTTCAGTTCAAAAGATATCCAATGGCTGATTGTGTAAGTATTGTGGTCCGTTTAGAAGTTTTAGTATGACTATTGAAAATATTTTTTATTTAATAATTTAAATATTTACTTTTAATGATTCAAAGTGTTATAAGATAATTACGATTTGTGCTTTCTGAAATGGTATTGAAACAGGAATTATATTTTTGCTAAAAATGCTGTTACTGTATACCTACTATCGGAGGTTTTACCTATTAGTGAAAGTATTTTTTTATTGATACGTTACTAGTTCCGTTTTCTGATGAAGAAATTTTTATTGGAAAAGTTTTAATCACTTTAAATAGCTGCTGTACTCATATGATGGTTTACGATTTAAATCACATGTTTAGTAATATGATTGAATTCTAATTCTAATGTTCTTTATTATAATTTTGTGTTTATTTTTTTTCTTTTTCTTTTTTTTGTTACTGGTTTCTTTACATTTGAGTTTATTTTCCATTTTTTTTTCTTGTAGACAACTGTACATTTCTCATGTTTAATCATGACCCAATCCATTATATGATTGAACTCTAATGCTAATGCTCTTTATTATTATTATATCTTACTGGTTTCTCTACATTTGAGTTTCTTTTCTATTTTTTTTTTCTGTAGATGACTGTACATTTCTCTTGTTTAATCATGACCCAATCCATCATATACATAGCCACGTCCAGGGTTGAAAGTGTAATAAAATACTTAACCAGATACTTTCAAGTCAATGGTATACACATTTGGATTTCTGGCTTTGGTTTGCAGTTATACGATAGTTGTTGAATTATTTTAGTTTACTCATAGAATTTTACTTTTCTACAGTCATTAACAATTTCTTATTGCATTTATTTCATTAGTATCCCCTTGATTTATTCATGTCTAATTTTTGTCCAGTGTAGCAACTAGGTACGCAGGGATTTTTCATCATTGTTTAATATAAAAGGACTTATTGGGCAACATTTTCTTAAACTAGCATTGAAGGGTTTATTTTTCTCAGATCTCTTCACTGTTGGAGAAATTCATGGAAGAGTTTGGTGTGCACACCATACCTACACATATTTATAGGGTTTCAGTTCAACTTTTGTCCCCGTGTTCTTCACAATTTTGGGTTTACTTTTGATTACCACTAACTCTGTTAGTTTATCTAGGTACTTTACTACTTTTTAAACATCAGCATGTCAGAGCCATTCCACTTAAGTTGCTATTTAGGCCAAATTAAACTTGACTTTATTAACAAAATGAACTTTTTTTTTGTAGAATAACTGAAATCAGAACTGAATCTGAGTAAAAAGCAATTTAGTTAACCACCTGGAAAGTGATGGAGGTTTAGCGCAAGGGTCCAACGTACTGAACCCAGCTGCTGTATTTTTCCTCTATAGTTGACATATGAGTGAGATTTTACTTGTACAAAATTGATTTTGTTAAAATTATGTAATTTGTATTTAAAAGAAGTTTTATTTTTTCTTCATTACAGTTTGTGTTCTTGAAGGTTGCTGGTGTACTTTTCCCATCTTCTGACTTTATTCATCCTGTGATGACTCCTGTTATTACATTTTTGACACAGCTTTTAGGACAAGCAAAAGTCAATACTAAAAGAGACATCACAGCAGCTTTATTTGCATCTTATCTCTTGTACGAGGTAGGTACTATTTTTTAATTTAATATCTGACTATTTGTAGGATTTAGTTGCTGTATGTAATTGTAGTGAACAAAAGTTTAATGAAACAATTACCTTAGATTCTATTTATGAAATTTTAGCCATGTAGCCCAGCATTGGGCAACACTTTAATTAATTTTTTTAATCTGTTTTTTGTTGAATATCCATGAATTTTCATATTTTTGATAGTTCTCTTTCGTATATTACCTTAGGTATGTATATCATGTTTTTCTTACTGTTCCCCATTCTTATTGTTACAAGTATTGTTTGTTCCGTAACCGAAATACAAACCAAGCTATTTACAAAGGGTATTACTTTTAGCGTAGATGAAATGGCGAGCCATTAGAATTTAATGAGGGTGTATTACCCCCGCGCTAGTTAGCGGGGGGGGGGGGGGGTAGGGGAGTGGTAGCTAGCTACCCCTCCTCCCCCTCACACACAGGTGAATACTCACTTCAACTTTTGGCTCGGACTGTGACAGACGTCTCTGTCTTGGTCCTCGCTTGGCAGCCATTGTCTGTTTTGTCTTTACTTAATCGCTTACTTTTCATTTACTCAATATATATGTAAACATGTTTTCATGTTTGTATATATATTTGAGTATAGAAATAAGTAAGTTTCCTTTTCAGATGTGTGTGTGTAGTGTACGATATCTACGTGGAGGCCTCGGCAGTTAGGCCACCATGGCGTATTTTATGGGTGGCGATCGAGTTTGACTTATGTCTTTCTCTCTCTCTCTCTCTTGAGGTCGTTCACCCTTTTACTACGTGTTACTACGCCCTTGTAGCCTAGCTTCCTTTCCGTGTGGGGGGTTGCTACGCCGTACGTTTGTATCAATTAGTTATGAATCTAATTGTAGTTGTTTTTTGTTTTTCAGCTTGTAGAACGATTCCTTTCGGAGTTTTCGTTCTTTCTTTAGTGTTCATTCATTTTTTAATTACATAATTACATAGTTACATAATTATAATTGTTATAATTCTGTTTTGGTTACAGCTCTCCTTCCGCGAGTGTAAGTGGTTGTGAGGGCACGTGCCTGTTGTGTAATTCTTGTTCCTTTCCCTCGGGATTCCTCTTCGGAGCCTTCCTGGGGGAATGAATGTGTACTAATGATTTTTGTTTTATTTTTTTACAGTTACCGATCTAGTTCGTTTCTGTAATATAGCAACGGTGTGAGCTGTCTGGTGGAGTCCTGGGGATTCGGCTGTTGCTGCCTCCCCCCTTGTATTTTTGTCAGGGGCGTGTCTCCTTCTACTGGTAGTACTCCCGTGTCGACGGACAGCTCTCCAGTTCATTTTAAAACAGTCAGGAGGCTTGCCTCCTTGGGCGGATAACTTTCCTTCCGAGGGAAGTTTTTCCTGTCCAGGCTTGAGTTTTTCCCCTTTTGGGGGGTTCTTCTCTTGCCTTTTTTTCGTGCGACTATGCTCTTGGTGCTGAGCGGTCGCACCTGCAGTTTCGCTCAAGGGGCTGGGCAACTGCAGGAGTTCCTCTTCGGAGGATTGCTCCTTTTAGGTCACTGGCTGACCAGTCTCTTCCACGAAGTGTTTCTCTTTCGTTCGCGAAAGAGTACACTCATAGAGACTCCTCTTCGGAGGTTTCTTCTGTTGCTGTTGCTGTTGGCCTCCCTCGCCGTAAGGCCCACCGTCCGCCTCGTCGTAAGGGCCTCTCATCTCCCTATAAGGGTGCTTGAGGCGCCTTTTGGATCTCCTTTTGGATCAACGTTTGCAGCCTACAACTCCTTTTTCTCGATCTTCCGCCTTGGTGCAGATGGACAGCAGTCTGATCTCGTCTTCCGCCGGGCAACGGTCTTCCCGACGGACAACGGTCTGCCCGTCGGACAGCGGTCTTCCGACGGACATCAGTCTCCCGGCGGACAACGATCCCTTCGGGGCAAAGGGTTGCCCCCACGGGGGTTCTTCCCTTGCGTGTCAGGGTTTCCCTGCGCGCCCTTCTGCTCATCAGCGCTCTCCTGTTCGTCAGCGCTTTCAAGATGATCTTCCCTGCGGTTCCTGTTGGTTCCTGTTACGCGCCCTGTGCGCCCACGTTCGCCCTCGCGATTTAGAACTTCGGTTCAGGTCGGGGTCAAGGACTCTTCTTCTTTGCGCAGGCTTCCACGCGTAGCCTTCTGCTCGTCAGCGATCATCAGCTCGTCAGCGATCATCAGCCCGCCAGCGATCATCAGCTCGCCACCGATCTCCGGATCGCCCACGTGTGTTACAGCCGGCACGCCAACGTTCTCCAACACTTCTGAAGGAACATGGTTCGCCAGCTACTAGCTCACCTGCGCATGCTGATCGCCATCGCGCGACCCTCAACTGCGGATGCTGATCGCCATCGCGCGACCCTCAACTACGGATGCTGATCGCCATCGCACAACCCTCAACTGCGGATGCTGATCGCCATCGTGCGACCCTCAACTGCGGATGCTGATCGCCATCGCGCGACCCTCACCTGCGGATGCTGATCGCCATCGCGCGACCCTCAATTGCGGATGCTGATCGCCATCGCACGACCCTCAACTGCGGATGCTGATTGCCATCGCGCGACCGCACACCTGCGGATGCTGATCACCATCGCTCAACCCTGCGCATGCTGATCACCATCGCGCGACCCTCAACTGCGTATGCTGTTCGCCATCACGCGATCGCCCACCTGCAGATGCTGTTCGCCATCGCGCAACCGCCAACCTGCGCATGCTGATCGCCATCGCGCGACCCTGGCATGCTGATCACCATCACGCGACCCTGCGCATACTGATCACCATCGCGCGACCCTGCGCATGCTGATCACTGCTCGCGATCGCTCACCTTCGCATACTGCTCGCCATCGCACGATTGCTCACCTGCGCATACTGCTCGACCATCGCGTCGGCATATCACAACGCGCCAACCTGCGCGTCAGCGCTCACCAGCTCACCACCGATCGCTTGTTGATCCATATCGCCAGCAGTCCTCCTCGCCCACGGCAGCGCGTTTCCTCGCCATCGCGCTAACGCTTGCGTTCGCCGCCTCGGACTCGCTCTCATCCACCTGCCCACCCTCACGACCGCTCGCCCGCGCGACCGCTCGCCTGCGCGACCGCTCGCCTGCGCGCCCGCGCGCCCGCTCGCCTGCGCGCCCGCGCGCCCGCGCGACCGCTCGCCCGCGCGACCGCTCGCCCGCGCGCCCGCGCGACCGCTCGCCCGCGCGCCCACAGGCCCACGTGCCTGCACGTCTACGCTCATGCTCTCCAATGTTCGCCCACGCGCGAACCATGGTTTTTTTCCATCGCGCAGACGGATGGTGTTCCGTCGCGCGAACCTACAGTGTTTCTTCGCACAAATGTCGGCTTATTTGTTGCAGTATCCATTGTTCGTCTATGGGTTATCGCCCGCCGACCACCAGGAATTCCCGTCACGCGAGCTCCAGGGCAATTGCGACCACGATTCCCAATGGGGTTTTCGCAGCATGACCAGCCTGGCGAGTTCTTCTGGAGCGTATTTCTAGAACACTGTCTCATCCCCTAAACACAGAGCATGGCACTTGCAGAATAGGAGAAACTTAAGGGAGATCTGAGCAACACTCCTCTATTCCTGAACCTGGGTTAGCCCTTCCCCGTCATTCCCTGGAAGGATTTTTGGCGGGTGGGGCTTTCCGTTTGAGATTTCTCCATTGGACAAGGGGTGACTGCTTACCTCTTCCTCTGGAAGCTTACCAGGTTCTTTCCCTCCTCGGTTACGGCCCGAGGTTTGGTTCAAGGAAGTTACAGGAAGATCAAGGATACTTCCCTCCTCTCGAGCTCAGGCACCTTGGCCTTTCGTCGTTAAGTATCTAACTTGCGGACCAGCTCGATGTTGTACCATCTGGACGCGCTGACTGAGGGCTTCCTTCGGGTGTCTCATCTGTGGAGGTCGACGACCTCAGACACCCTTCCATCCTTGAGAAGTGTTTGTTTGTGCCCAAGGACAGAGACTTAGACAGCGGCTGTGCGGAGTAAATCGACTTCCGGTTTCACTCCTCCAAGGCGCTTTCTTCCAGACTCTGCAGGGCTCCAGCGCCTTTTCTTTCAACTGGGACAAGGTGTCCAATTGCAGTTTTCTCCTGTCAGGAACAGATGGCACGGGAGACTCCCCCGGGGGGGCATAGTCCTAAAACGAGTTCACGAACTCTAGGATTGCAGGTTTTTCGCTGGGAGGATGCTTAAGGTTACTCATCCGAATGACAGCTTCCCGATGCCCATTCCCGCATATTCTCTGTGATTAGCCAAGGATATCGCGCCTGCCGTCTCTGTCAGCGAATTCAGTGTCTCTGAACCTCTATGCCATAGAGTCAGCAGAGTTGCCCGGTTGGGCAGAATGATCCATACCTTAGGCGAAGGTCTTCCTTAGGATCATCGACGGCTTCACCCCCGGCCCCCTCAGTCGATCCTTTCTTGTAAGGAAGGATCTGAGAGGGGATGTCCATAGTCGACTTCTCAGCCCCAATCAAGTTTGTCGAACAAACTTCGGCCAGCAGAATCGATCAGACTGGTAACGAGGCGACAGGACTCCTTAAAAACCCTGGATTGGAAGGACGGGTACTTTCAGTTTCCATTCCATCCATCTTCCAGGGTGCTCGTCGAATTCAGCCTAGACAGCAAGTATTCCTGCTTATGATGCAGTGTGGCTATCCCGCCGTGGCATAGCAGGTTTGTTTCCCCAGAGAACTCTCCCTGCCTTCCTCTTGGCCGCTCAGGGGCAAGCTTCCGCCTCCTCTGCTGTTTGGAGGGCTGGTCAACTCCTGTAGGCTCGGGTTTCGACCTTCTTCAGCGCCGGGACAAGCTTCCGGATGCTTACCATGAGTGTGGGCTCATGGTATTTTGCTTGGAGCCTTCTCTTCCTCTGCCTCAACATCTGGAGTATCTGGCCATGATATTGAGTCATCCGCCTTACCACATTGGAAACCCCGCTTCTCGTCCATCCAGCGAGGTTAAGCAACGTCGGTACTTGGATGGGTGACCACCTGGGGACGCCAGATTCTGTTACCACATCCTCCTAGCCTTCCTTTCGGTTGACTGTGGCAAGACTGAGGAGAGTCGCAGTACCTGTTCTCAGTCAAGCAGAGCTTTCAGCCCTACCTTGAAACGTTTCCTAGTTCTTCTTTCCTCATTGACCCGTCTATAGTCCGAACGGTCGCCTCAGGATAAGTTCCATGTGGGGCGATCCAAGTTCCGGTGGCTTCAGGCAATGTTTAACCGGACTCCCTGGCCCTATGGGACCAGCGGAACTATTAGACCTGCAATGGGTGTTGACCTATGGAGCCTCTTGATGGTAGTGGATATTCTCGTCCTTTCCCCACATTCTTGATGTGGTTCTCGGACTCGTCAAAGGAAAGGGGGCGACGGCATGTTCCGGTCCAGGCCTATGGTCAAGACCTGATGGATACCTCTCCATCATTCAGGCAGGCTTAGGGGCCTTAGTCTGGCCCCTCTTCAGATCCTACAGCTACTGCCGAGTCTCCCCGTTGCGCGTCGACTTCATTCTAACCAGCAGGGGACGCATTTTCACACCTTCACATCTTGCAGTAGAGATACCGGGATGATTGAGATTCTCTCAACACCACCATCGGCTCTCTCATTCCAGGCAGGGGAATGTTTCTCTCAGACTATCCGAGCAGAGCCTCATAGAGAGAGTGTACCTAGGGATCTTTGACCTTGGGTAACCAGCAAGTGCTGGTCTGGGGGACCTGATCGCGACAGCTTGGAACCTCAAGCTTCCGCTAGTTTTCCCCCCAGTCTCAGACCCCGAGACACTGGCAAGATGCATTCCGGTGATGGTGGGACAACTTCGACGCCTGCGTCTTCCCTCCTTTTTGTCTGCGGACAATGGGCCTCAACAAGACCAGGTTGTCTGTCAACCTTTCAATGGGAGAGCTCCACTGGGACTACGCGCAGAACGGTTTCTGGACCCTCTGCTTCCCCTGACGGATCTCCTGGGAGAGCTTCTCCCACGGCGCAGACTACTCAAGCAACCACACTGCGACATCTCTCCCGAACCGGGACGTCGCTTCGGCTTCATGCCTGGAGACACTACGCTTCCTCCTCTAGAAGAGACCACCCGCTACTGTCGCGGTACGGAGGTCGCGTCATCTGCGATAGTCATCCACAGGGGTCTCCCAGGCAAAGTGAAGAGTCTAAGGTGGTTGGTGCCGTGGGAGATATACCTCTTCCCTTGAGGCCTCTTCTCCAGCAATAACAGTCTTATTGCCTTTCGGCGGGAGGAAACTCCTCTCCGCTCTCGGCAATGAAGCCTGTCGCTCAGCCTTTCCCTGACCTTCAGGCTTAAAGGAATAACTTTTTCCTGCCCGCTGGATCTATCCTCGCTCATGCGAAGCTACGATCGTCCCTGCCCTAGTCGGAGGAAGACCTCCAACTTGGAGCATGGCTCGGACTTTTAGTCCTTTAAGAGATCTTCTCAAGACCCTTTTACGACAGGCCTCGGATTGTATTCCGCCTTGGGTCTTCTGCTCACTCTGGCCACGGCCAGTGTGTAAACAATCTTCTTGGTCTCTTACTACTCCCCCCTTTCTAAGGAAGAGGGGAAGGCAACATTCAGGCTCGCTCCTGAGTTGTTGGCTAGACTCAGAATCTGAGGGTCCCAGCCCTTCGGTCCGATTCATTCAAGATTTCGAGTCTCCATTCTGTGTCTGATGTCCCAAGACCTTCTCTTTCTTGACAGTCAGGAATCGAGAGGTTAGCGCTGGGAACAGCTGCAGTTTGTCCTCAGTTGCAGCCGATTTGGGAACACAAGGAGGACATGGGGGTAGAGTCACCAGTATACCTCTTCAGCCCGGACTCGAGGACATTCATCTCGTCCTGTCTTCAGACCCTCCCCCGTCACGTCGCCCTACAGCACGATGTTGGATACATCGCAACGTCCCTCGCCTTCGAGTAATACTACTCTGTGACGCAGGTGCTACAAGCTGGAGTCTGGAAGCGTCTGATGACCTTCGCAGCCCGCTTCCTGCAGGGCGTGACCCACAGGAGTCTCGATACGTTTTCTATCGCTCTGTGGTGGCTACACAACAGCTGGTCTAACCTCAGGCTCCCTTTTGGACAGGTAGCAGAAGGTTGAGGGCATTGTTATCAGGTTTTAGTCTGCATGAACGAAAGAAGTATGTCTGGCCCTTACTTCTTTCTTCATCATCCCCTCTACGGGGAAGCAGCATCCTGGTCTCTGCATAGCTGACCTCGAACCTCTGCAGGTAAACCATGCTTCCTTGTGTTTCGAGTATTGAGTCAATACTGTCGCGTCCCCCATACCCTGACGAGGTGGTATTGGGAACGTCCTAACCCAGAGTTCCTTCTGGAACTCCAGGTCAACTGCCTAGGACGAGTCACACTTCTTCCTTCACACACAAGCTTACGTAGGCCACATGGTTCCTTGCGGAGCAAGGAACTTGTGAGGTGCAGGGACTCCTTTTCTCGAGTGCGACTCACTCGGATTCCGAGTCCCCGGGTAAAGCCAAAGCCAGTATGGCTGGGGACTTTCCACCCTTCCTAAGGGATAAGTCACCCTTTGTAAATAGCGTGGTTTGTATTTCGGCTACGGAACAAATGACAAATTCGAAGATAATTTGTATTTTTCCTAACCATACAAACCTTATCTAATTACACATATTTGCCCACCAGCCCTGTCCCCCAAGACAAGTCCTACCTCTAAGTGAAAGTGAGTATTCACCTGTGTGTGAGGGGGAGGAGGGGTAGCTAGCTACCACTCCCCTACCCCCCCGCTAACTAGCGCGGGGGTAATACACCCTCGTTAAATTCTAATGGCTCGCCATTTCTGCTACGCTAAAAGTAATACCCTTTGTAAATAGCTAAGGTTTGTATGGTTAGGAAAAATACAAATTATCTTCGAATTTTTCATATTACATTATATACTGTACTGCATAATAAAGTTCAATATGAAATCATTCTTATTTCAGTATTTGAGCTTGTCCAAGAGGTTTGTGCCCGAGTTACTAAATGCCCTTAATGGACTACTGTCATTATCAGTAGGGGCAAATAATAAAGCAACGATTCCGATAAACCCTCCTTTTAAACGCTTTGGTGCTGCATCTTCCCTGTTACAACTAGTAAACAACTTTAAAGAGTAAGTTATCATTTAGAACAATATGTTTTAGGAAATATTTTACGAGATGCATGGCCTTTTGTTGCAGGCAGTGCACATGTTATGTTTATAATGTTACACACAGTCATACAGTATTTGTAGGTATGTTGAATCTGGGTATGCAAGCTCTCAATGTAAATTATTACAGCTCATGGCCTTTTCTCCATTTAGATACATATCATTATTAATAGTGAACTATATTTTATGTAAATACGTATAATTTATTTACTTTCTTTAATTAATAATTTTTAAATTTTTTAATTGGGTGAACCAGTGGTCGGTTAGTAACAAAACTTCCTTTTAAATCGTAAATTCAAGTGTTGTATTATACTTATTCCACTTTGGTTTTTCTTTGCTAATGTATCATGAAACCTTTCTGTCTTACAGGGAGACATTACCAAAATTGTCTCTTGCTGCTTTGAATGACAAGGGAAAGGAAATAACTGATGCTTTCAAAGTAAATGTCTTTAGTAAAACAGTGAAGCTTCTCCATCGTCTGTGTGACTGCTGGTCACATCTTCCCTCAATCAAGGCTCTAATGGAACCAACAGCCAAAATCCTTGAAGCCATTAGTTTGGATAATTACCCAAATTCAGTAAAGGAGATGGTCACTGGACTAAACAATGCTGTTGGCTCTTTGTGTGGTCCAAAACGTGCTTTAGTCAAGGAGGCAAAGAGGCCCAAGCCCATGAAGATGTATGAACCAGCTATTGAAAGAGTGTAAGTATTCCTGAGAATAAGCTTTTTAAAATTTAAAGGAACCTACTTCAGTTTATTGTGTATATTTGTAGTGAGAAAAAAAAAAACAGGAATTAAGTATATAAAATATAAAGGAGAGGAGCAAAGATTAATCATATTGGTTGAACATATGACATTTAGTGCACACAATGAGGAGTCTAGATGTATGCAAACTAGGACTTATTATCAGGTAGGGGTAAAACTTCTAATGAATGGTTTACATTACTTGTCAGTGTAACCTCAATTTTGTAGTGCCGAACAACAGTAAAACTAAGCAGGAACAAACTAAAAGTTGGGTTAATGATGGACTGTATTAAGCAACATAGAATAAATACACAATCTTATTTATGCAATAATAATCTTCACTTATGCAAACATTGACATTAAGTAGCTAAAGAGGAAAAATAACCTAATTTTTTTGTTATTGGATTGAAGAGTTTTCAGTGTAGTGGTTATGATGAAAATTAGATATAGTATTTTATATAAATACAATAATATCCCTGTATAGAATTAGAGATATTAGATATTTTGATAAAATTATAACTCCTTTAGGGTATTTTTTGTCTAACTACAAAATGTAATTAAAAAAATTTGTTGTTAGCTACTATTTTCAGAAGTGGAGGTTTGATAGTAAAAGTATAAATAATAATAATGATAATTAGAGGGGCACTCAGTAGAGCGCAGACCTACGCTGCCGCATCTTATTTCTTGACCTAAATTGGCGTGGATTTTCATACTCTCAAATATGAACCAAGTTTGAAGTCTGTTACAACAGCGTCCAAATTTTGGCTGATTGTGAATTGGACCTTTACCTTTCAAAATTCAATCATTTCCAGTTTTTTACATAAGTTGATTCCTGCAAATTTCATTACTCTACGATCAAAATTGTGGTCAGAAAGCTGTTCACAAACAGGGGTAAAACATAACTTCCTTCCAAGAGGCTGGGATGCTTTCAACCAGGTCATCTAGTACTTTTAAATAAATAAAATTATTTTCTATTTATTAATTATGAATGTTGTATAAGGTTAGGCAACTCCAATTGTGGCAAAAATTAGTTAAACGTTAGATATCTTACAGTATTTTTAAATTATATTAATCATAACTTCTTATCTCCAAACAGAGTTGAAGGCATGAAGAAGTCTGTTGGTAGCAAAGACTTCCAAGAGAAGCAGAAGCTCTTGCAGAAGTTGAAGAGGGAGCGAAAAGGAGCCAAACGAGAAATCCAGAGAGACACCGCATACTTGGCCCGGCAGCAGCTTATGGAAACCTTGCAGAGGTATGTTGTTTGTATCCTTTGCCTCTTTCTACATTAGTTCCTACATGTATACAAACCTTTCATCCTTAAGTAAGGGGATGTTTCAAGTATAAGTTGGAAAAGCTGTTGAATAAGTTAATGAGGCAGTTAACGACAGGTGGTGAGCGCGGGCGAGAAGCCCCAACCCATCACCAGTCAGAACATACTGATATGCAAATGCTTTTCTTCTGTTGCCTATGGGCATGCCCCACCCTTCCTTCAATGAGTCGGAGTATCATTGCATGTCTGGTGGTAGAGAGTCGAAAGGGATTCCCTCAGTGAGGTTTTTCTCATCGAACCACATGGACTGTTTATCCCACTGGAACAGGATCATTTTGGGGATCTCTAGAGATTGACCAGTGTTTTTTCAAATACCCTTGAATAGATCTCTTGTGGAGGTCCCCCTGTGTGACAAGCTTCTCCAGCAATGTAATATGCCCAGAAGGCTCTCTTAGAGGTGAGCTGGAAGTATTCTCTTGGACGGTGGTGCTACCTCTGAGCTTGCTGATGCAATCGTCTGATGAAAACTCGCTGTTGAAGTCTCTGTGAGCCTGACCAGATACTTCAACCTCAGCCTGTGCATGAGCTTTAACTTTTCCCAGTTTATCACAATCCCAAGATTGTGATGAAATGGGAGAAGTCGATCTCGATGGAAGCTATTATCATATTGTTGATATACATCAACATAAGTATCCTATGCAAATGGACCCAAGCTACTACCGTAGTGAATACCCATGTGAGCACTGGGGAAGCAGTACACAGTCCGAAACACTTATTAACTAGTACACCATACCATAGAGGAAGAAGTAGATGTACTTTCGATTGGAATGATGAATGGTAACCTGGAAGTATGTACTCTTCAGATCCACTAAAAGCATGAACTCAACCTCTCTGGTGGAACTTGCTACTGATCGTACCGTTTCCATCCCGAGCTTCGTTTATTGAACAAACTGGCCTTGAGGCAAGAGGTTGAAGACTTCTCCAGCACCAGGTTGACTGTAGAAGCCTGGAGGCTTATCTTACATAATTTCGAGTGCATTCTTCTTCAAAATCTCTTGCACTTCTGACTGCAAAGCCAGAACTTTCAGCTATGTTGCAGGATTATTGATAAACTATGGATATGTGAGATAGAGGGGCTAACAGTAAAAAATAAAAAAAAAATAAATAAAAAAAAAAAAAATGTAGCAAGTACCTATCGTGCAGGACAATCACTCCGGTAAGCCCAGACCCAGGTGGTCTGCCAGGTTCCCCAGTGGCACAACAGGCATCCCCTACTTGTGACAGCTGGAATATGGGAATGCCACTCAGTATTTCCATCCTCTTTCTACTGCACTACCTATGAAGAATAGGTTGGGTAATTTAAAAGGGTTTTGAATGTACAGGATCTCTTCAAGCAAAGGTGGTCTCAGATGGTCTTTATTGGGCTCTAAAGAACAGTACACCTGGAGGTTTGGCTGCTATCATCCTTGAAGGACCAGAGCCTTTGAAGCAGACTAGGCAATGGATCAGGGAGTCCAGCAAAGCAGTTCTCCACTCCTCCATTGCAGTCTGCATGCAATTTCAAGAAAAAAAAAAAAAAAAAAAAAAAGACGTGGACACCTGCACCGGCGTGTTAATGTTGGGGCTATCTCTGGAATAACTTACAAGAATTGGGACACCAAAGCATCCCTCCACTTCAAAAATCTAGTTAGCCCACTAGTTGATTGAATGGTGTGCCAAGGTCACAAGACAATATTCTTCTCCAAAGATCCAGGAGTTAATAACCCCATTGTCCTTGCAAAGTACATCACTACTCTTGATCACTGGTGAAGCCACAAGTCAGCTGGGACTCCTTGACAGTGCGCACAATATAAGGTTATCCTAAAGAGGTGATGCCATAGCAGACTCTGCCACATAAACCATTCTTTGCCTCGAGTACGAGTGAGAGGGTATTCTTAGATCCACAGATCTGATCGTCAACTCGATGCAGAACCAAAGAAGCTAGATCTGATCAAGGCAACTCCAGAAAAGGTCTGTAATTCCTTAGGGCCCCTTAGTGCTGACGAATGACTCAAGTCAGCGCCAAGATCGTCTTACGAGGTCATTGCATTTATGAATGAAAGCAAGGACACCTACAAAGGAACATTATGACTTGGGGGTTCTTTGCTTCTGTCAGTACCTATACCCTTTTACAGTTCCACGCAGGGGTAGATTGTGCACTAGGCAGCTCCAGAGATCTACTCTCTTTCCATTAATACGAGTGATTTGATGCAAGAGCAGAACCAGCAATATAATGGGGGTTTTAATTGTTCCAGGACGGCAGTCAGGAGAGAGAGAGAAGGATCTTTATCATCAATTACAGCAGACAAAAGTATTTGTACTCTTCCCTCTGTTGATCAAGATGGAGGGGGACTACCAGCCCTTTGCAGGTGTGCACAAGGTAATGGGGGTTTTAGATGTTCCAGGACAGCAGGGGGAGAAGGATCTCTTGCATCAATTACAGTAGAGACAAAAGTACCTGGTGCACTTCCCTCTGTTGATCAAGACGGTGGGGGAGCACCAGCCTTTTGCAGATGTTCACGAGGTACTGGCCCCTCAAGTGGCTGTAGGCTGCACACAATGGCTACCTCAGGAGGTGCCCTCTTCTCAACATCAGATACCATAGTACCTTGTTTAGGGAAGGGAGCAGCAGATCCCCATCCCAAGGTCTTCCAATACATGGGTGACATAAGCTGTACATAGGACCATGCACCTTTGCCCTACCTGGCCCACAAGAGGTGGTCGTCAAGACCCCTTTTCCTGCATCTTCGACAGGCCTTTCTTCGCTCCGATTTCTTGTTAGTGGTAGTTTTAGAATTAGAATTAGAATTGAAAAAGGAGGAGGAAAAGAGGAAGAATAGTTAACTTGGTTCCTACTCTTAAACTGGAAGCAGAGAATTCAAGGTCTGAGTGGCCATTTATGACATAGCACTCCCCCGTTGGAGAACTTGCCCGGGTTGCTCTAACAGGCATGTACACTGACTGGCACTGGTAACACAGACACTAGCACTGGCATCAGGTACAGTGAGAGGGGAGCTACTAACCCCAGATCACAGGCACAGGAGCAGATGTAACAGGAAAAGGAGTGACAAGTTTAAGGGTTACAAGAACATGAGTGATGAGTACAGGGGCTAAACTTACTGGTTCCTACTTGGGAATCTTGCTTTCAAGTTTTAACTTGGACTAGTACTAATGGTGTTGGGGCCTTTTTCTTTGATAATCCATTTGATATGGATTAGTTCTCCCTATTCCTGAAGCATACTCCCCTAGTAAGCCAAAGCCATATACCTAGAGGCATCAGCAAATTTGGAAACAATCTCAGACTGCTAAATATACTCTCCAGAATGTCAAGGGCATTATCATGAATGAAGAATTAAAACTGCATGCTCCTCAGAAAATACAACACCCTGACAAGAGGCCATGATCTACACTTGGTAAAAGTGGATATTTGCAGAGTGAGTTGTTCTGTTACCGCTTTAGTCATAAACAGAAGCAGTGTCCACCTACACTTGTATTCCTGCTTCTTTCCATTATTAACATTCAAACTAAAAAGGAGGAAAAATATTTAACAGCCTGGAATAGGATACAACACTGTCTATACTCGTTGAGGCTGAAAACATGAGTGAAGTCTTTGACAGGGTGGGTGGGCAGGCCTACTCTCATGCACTTACCAACCTTGTTAACAGTTTCATAGACTGTTCCAGCTCCGTTGAAGATATTCCCTATTTTAAGGGACGAAAGGTTTGTATATGCATAAGAACAATTAATTATTTTTGCCTATTTATATAGTAAAGTGGAAAATATTTAATTGATGGTTTATTTTTTTGCTATATTAAGTTTGCTATGTGACATTATTTGGATGAGAAAGCTTTTATCAGTGCATTGAAGATTGTAAGTTTCAAGGTTCTACTTTATTATAAATAGATGCTCACCTCTTTTTAGATGTTATATGTACAGCTCAGGAATTGTATGTTAGATATATCAAGAAGGCTTATAGGCTTAAATATTTTTTTTTTTCATTTTAGTGATGCTGAACGAAAGAGGAAAGTCAACCAGATCATGGCAGGACTTCAATCTCAAGAGAGTGATCACAAGAAGTTAAAGCTGAAAAAATTTTGATATTAATATTTTGTAAGGTAGTTTAAGGCTTGTTAAAAATCTGTTAATTTATTGTACATAAATTACTAATGGAAGTTTCACTTCTTCCCGTAAAAATATTTTAAATAATGCTCGAGATGCAAAGTGCTTACTCTTTAATAAGGTGAAAATTGGAAGAAAATTTCAAGTCCTCATATTTCATTAATCTGGTACTGTACATAAAAAAATGATTTGAACATTTCTAGTTGGCAATCTCGAAAAATAATCAATGGAGAAATCCTCTGAAAAATCAGTCAAATTATCTGATATATATACTTAAGGTGAATATACATCATGAGTAAAATAACCAGCTATATAACTTGCATTCACAGTCTTGTCATGAACAATTAGCTCTTTAATATACTATATATGTAACCT
This sequence comes from Palaemon carinicauda, assembly GCF_036898095.1. NCBI lineage: Eukaryota > Metazoa > Arthropoda > Malacostraca > Decapoda > Palaemonidae > Palaemon > Palaemon carinicauda. The sequence goes on along the minus strand of NC_090729.1, from coordinate 178,593,606 downwards.
TTTTAAAACCAAGTTGAAAAGCTGACAACTACTGTAGTACTTCAATTTTTTTTCCGAGTAAAACAATCTTTTCATATAATTGTTTAATAACAGTCCGTAAGCTTTAATCACAGCATAATATTTATGAAAAATGTTATTTCCTTAAATCAAATCACCAGGATAAACCTCTGGTAAAATAGTCATGTACTTGGTAAACTGTTAAAGGAAATTGTATTTACGGTACATGGTAAATTTACCATTTGTTTCCTACGAACTTCATTTGCCATAGATTTACCTCTGTGTTCTGAATGTCCACATATATGCAGCTACACTGAACTATATAGGTCTATTCAAACTAACTGTTGGTTTAAGTTAACTGATGTCACTTGAACAAAATACTTCACCAATATTACTTTCCAAGAGAATTAGGGAACTTGAGTAATTTGATAAATTTCAGATTTATCAAATTACTCAATTACCCATGCAATCAATGGACATCTTGTAAAAATCTATGTAACAGTAATCATAACTTCCTATGAAATACCAAGACATTTCTTGAAACATTACCATAACTAATGCAGAAGAAAATTTATGTGGACAATGTATCTTCCAACAAAAACTGAATTTCTTAAAAAGAACTCTACCCATTGGTAATGAAATAGATTTTACAATTTCCAACAATTCCACCCTTTGGTAATGAAAAATTATACAAACTGAAACAACAAGTTCTTCCTGTAATTTACATAGCTTTAACCCACTTTTATATGGAAAACTACTGAACTTACATTAAATCAAGATATGGGTAGTAAGATAGCATATAGAGGGAATTCCAAAGATTCTGCCATAGAATCTAAAGTTGTGTAATCAAATGAAAGAATATACAACACAATCCATTTCTTGGATAAGCACTAGTAAAAAAAAAAATGGAAAAAATTCTGCAAGGAAAAGAAAATGGAGGCAAAAAAATTGTAAAATAAAAATGCAAAATTTTCTCGGTACATTACAACAAACTAAACGAACAGCGTAGTATTTTAAGAAACCAATGATTATGTTCCAACTAGGGATTCTTTGACAGCTTGAATCTATCAACACCATTGGTAACAACCTAGCAACAATGAATTGCTTCTCTGATTCTAGTGCTGGGATGTACGGCTGAAATTCAATACATCCATTACTAACAACAATCCTGAGTGGACAATATATAATAGCTTTGCTCCTGATTTCAGATTCACTTATAAATAACAGAATTAAATTAACTTCCATAGTTCATCACAAATCTTTCCTTTGGCTTAAATTTTGCCTGTCACAGCATACACTTGTACATAAAAACATGTTTTATCAAGTATCCTCCAAAATCTCTTGTTCAAAGTCTGTTTATTTGGATAATTTTCTGTATGGAAGCATATTTATACTACTTGTAAATCTATTTTCTGTAGAAAAATCTTACATAAGGGCTACTTTTTTTTTTTTTTTTTTTTTAAAGATTTTAAAGAATTTGTTTTGACATGTCTTTAATTCCCAATCTCATTTTTTTTAAGTTGTTCCAATTTTGAATTACAAGCATTGATAATTTTCAGTGATAACATATTTAAATTTTAATGATTTCTTGATATTGACCGTGTAAGCAAATACAAATACATGCTCACTAAAAAATTATGAAATCTATAAATTCATAATACACTTGTAAAGATTTCAGTAATTCACTGCAATAAACTTTCTGGGAGTTGAGTGTTTTACAAGCTGTATGCCTGTTATGAATTTACATAATTTTCTGCATACCTTTTAATTGAGAAGTCAACTTATCATCCTTACAAATCTTGAACAAAAAGTACTGTATTTATAAACTAAGGGAAGCTACTTTTAAATACAAACTTCTTTAATCACTTGAAATGCTCCCATATCCAGATGTTTAAGGTTAATGTTCAGAAAAACATGCTCCAAATTCAATTAGATAATCATTAGAAAATTTCAAAGTAACATTGGTACACAATTAATTGACTAAACCATATTCCACAAACTAGGCACCTAAGATCCTCCAATTAATAAGAGGCCTTTCTTTTCATACAAAATAAAATAAATGACAACTAAAGAAGTACATTTCGGCAACATTTGCTTCCAAGAACTTTGTATTCTTTAACAATACACAAGTGGATTACCACCTATACATGAGGTTAATGACATCATTTGCTGCTACACAACACAATGCTTGCAACCAAAAAAAGTGAGCGTTTTCAACTTGGTAAACCTGTGGAAGCAAAAGTGAGCGTTTTCAACTTTTAAACTTACGGTAGCTTTCAATTTGACTACTTGTGGTAAGCGAAGTTATTTTTTTTTTTTTTTATTAAATTATTGTCAATGGACCAGTTCATTCAGTTATATGTACTAGGATTCTAACTTTTAAGAATTGGTGTTCAAATCTTCGAGGAACATGAAAGCCAGTCCCTAATTTTTAGCTACAATACCCTTCATTTGTATGCCAATTATGACAAGCCAATATAAAGTGGGAAAAAAAATTATCTTCATTTACACAGAAGAATTTGTGATTTTCAATGGCCGAGCTATTTCCTTATGGCAACAATTAAGAAAGTAATTGACAATTTCTGAAACTATAATAGTACTGCATATGGAAGAGTAAGTTTAGCTGTGCATTAAATATTACCTAAAAGTCGATAAGAAGTTCAAAACTTCAAAATAACAGTCATCTTTCATTTACATAGGCATGCATCAATTCTATGAAAAAGTTATTTAATACTGATAAATGATTTTCAATTCATTATGGTATAATCTACAGAATGGAGGAAAGTAGAGCTAACTGCAGCTAAATATAACCAATTCTATTGTTATCATTATGTGATATAATTAACAATATAATTAACAGAGGCAAAAAGGCATTTAGAAAGCTACATAAAAATTCTATGGCAGATACTTGATAAAATGACTCTTTCATAAAACAGATGAGTACATCATAATAAAATATACAGTATTCTACAATGAAAATGGTAAATAGGAATTACAAGTAAAAATATTCACGAGAAAGTTTACCGCCTGTGGGGCATGACAAACAATGTAAGTGAAAGGATATCTTCAGCAGCTTTTAACTTCACTACTGTAACTGAAATGTTTATAAAAAAATAAAATACAATGGTACCCTGTACCTCCTTAACACAACAGTAACAAAAAAAAAGCTTCTTTTTACATCATTTGGGGATAAATTGGAAGTTATATTTTATATAAGAGACAACCAATGACATTCTCAACCCATGGTTACGTTAATTATCAAAATAAATTAAAAAAAGGCAGAAACACCAGTAATCAAACTCAATGAACATTAACAATTTTAGGCTTTGCAATAATTGCACATACTGATCAAAGAAACAGAAAAATGCCTTTTCTAACTTTTATCCTTCCAATTTTATATAATCAAATTGCACTTCATAAGGCCCTGAATGAAAAGAAGTAAAATATACTAAAAGGACTAGCATGCTTTCACTTCACCTGAAACTCAACCTTTCCACACTACTACAAATAAAATATATACTTTCTCTACATGAATCACCTGATTAAAATTTGTTATTTGTATACATTAAGTCTTTCATATCGGAAACAATACCAAAGTTATCATACTCTTTAAACTATAACTTTAGTTACGGTACAACACCATCGAATAGGCACTTTTAGCACCTACAAGGGAAGCGTATTCTTTTACCTCGTCTTCATCATCCGCCTGGGGATTAAGCATCCGATACATTTCGTACAATACCAAGTCTTGATCATACAGAATTTTAATCTGAAACAAAAATGTAACCATTAGTCAACAGGTACCTATGGAGAACATACGTAGCATAACTATTGAAATATCTACTGCAGATTCTCAGTCACTGAATGCATCAAACACTAGTCCTGTGTTTTCAAGGCAGATGAATAGGGGTAATAGTACAGTAGTGCACATAAACCACATGGATACTCATTTTTAACATTAGATAAGGGTTACATTTTTAATGCATCTGCAGCACTATCATAGCTGTACAAAATATTCCTCTTGTTTTCACTGCTTGTCCATTATTTGGATTCTGCAACTCAACCAGTAGGTACATTTTACCATGGTTAATCTTAGTTGCAATGTTTCTATTAACAAGTACCTTTTACAAGTAACTATCCTTAATATTCTTTTTTTTTTATGCAAAAGCTAGCAATAGTTACAATGTTTATTTTAGAGTTGATATGAATACTGGAGGTTTTACATTATCTGTAAGTTAGGTGAAACATTTAATGTTTAGGTAACAATTAGTAAACCCTTTAAATAGCTTTAGTGACATTATCATCATCATCCCCACTCTAATCAATTGGCCTAGTCTTCACTAGATTTTCCCCTGAACTAAATGTTAGCTTCCTTTTATGTTTCGAACTCTTCACCTGGTCAGCTATCATATGAACATTCATCTTCATAAGAGGAACAGTGAGCCCTTCACTTAACTCACAATGATTGCCTAAACCACAATATTGTCTCCACCACAAAGAGAATGGGGATAATGATCTCTCAGAAATAACTTCCACTTATATCTAAACAACTTTACACAATCTGGAGGAGTTAAAAGTGTCCACCTATTATCACCTAGCCTGGCCTTCTCCTGAACTAAAAGTAAACTTTCTTTTGAGTTTGTGATCACATAACATACTTTCATCACTATAAAACAATTTGTATGCACAACATTGCTGCGATATTTAACAAATACAGAGAAGATATCTCAAACCACAGGGAGGGAATAGCAAGTGACATATGAAACTTACTGATTGGTCATAAAAGCCTATTCATTCAAAATAAAGGTAAGGGTAGCAGCCCCATTTCCTTCAGTGTACACAGTCCGTTCACTGGCTATGATCCTGAGATGGAGGGAGCTTAAGATACGAACAAGCACTCATACAAAAGTTTGCCTCTATGCAGAAAGCTTTCAACTAAATGCTGAATGCATGTGAAGTTTATCCTTGACAAGTTTCTTTATCAGTCTGGGATGGCAAGGGCTTCAATTGAGCATGGCTGATATCCTTGCTGTTTTCTTCCTTGTGAGTACTGAATGCAAGAGTGTAAACGTGTACTCACATTTAGGATGTAGGAAATAATATCTCGCCTTGGGGAGAATGTCCGAATGTACTCTAGCACACACTTTTAGGGTGTAAGGAATTTTACAAATTTTAAAAGTAATTTGTATTTTCTCTCATTAAATAATCAGAGTATTTACAAAACTAGAGATCTGAATGGAATTTATTAATTCCTGAGATGATTGAAGATGTTCCCTACTTATCGATTCCAAGGTCGACCCAAATTCTATCGGAGACAACTGAAAATTGTCCGCGAAATAAACTACTCTGATCCATAATGGGATCAAGGTTGAGGACTACTTCTATGAGTAACTGGACATTGACAGTCATGGCTTCAGTAGTCAGGAAGGTCTCTTGACTAGACCTGCCAGTGATAATTATGCATGTGGGCTGAGAGTGCACATGTTACAGGGTGAATTTTACCTCTACCAGGTGTAAGGTCTCTTGTGCCAAATCCTGATCTTATTAAGCACTTTAAAGCGTAATGCATGCAAATGGTGAGGTGTAATAACCCACTTATACTAAACACCAAACAGGCTGAGCACACACTAGCGGTTTATTAAGGTTAGTTCAATTATGCTTGCGTTCAATTGTGTGCGCATTGCCATGTCAGCACATTTGATGGGCGACATGCAAATGCTCCAAAGAGCTACCATGCTCAGGCGAGAGTCCTGCGTTCACCTTGAGCGGACGTGTCTGGGCGACGGGTGGCTGGGTGAGGCTTGCCGGTTTTCTTCAGGATGTAAAAAGGTTTTAGGCAAAGTTCCTCTTGCAACCTTGCTGAGGGGTTAGCTGATCGCAGACCAAGTCAAGTGATCAGCATTCCAATACAATTAAGAAACGCTGATTAAAGAGCTAATTAGGGAGGGGACGTTGCTGCAAGTGTGCGTATCAAAAGGAGAATGCGGTATTCCTTCAGGAAGGAGCTTGTTCCTTCTGACTTCAGAAAAGCCTGACTCAAGGGCGGCAAAGATGAGAGTCCTGTGATTACTTTTGACAAGTCGATTGAGTTGTGGGAGACATGTTATCCTTAAGCATATCTCAAACTCAAGGATAAAGTCCCGATATATTGGAGTGTCATACCGGGAACAAAATAATGTCCACGATTTCAGAAGAAACAGGCTGAAAAACTAAAATCTGCAGCCAGTGGAAGAACACCTGTCCCCACTGACAGCTTCTATCAAAGTGACTACTCAGTGAGCAATCCTAGGGGAGAGGCTTCCCGCTACCAGCAAACCAGACACCTGTTTACACATCGTTATGAAAGTTTCAACTGCAGCATTCTCTAGCTTTGCTGTCATCTCTTATGTAAAGAATGAAGGTTAGTAATTGTATTGGAACAAATAACTTTACAGATTCCTAATCTACTGAATGGTGATATGGTACACAGTTAAAAATTTTTACTTGGTGCTTCCATTTCAGCTGCCACGGTTAAGTGAATTTCCATAGTATATTATTTTTCTATATAGGTATCAATAGTTAAACAGCATATAGCTGATTCAGGGATTAGGGAATCAGCAGATAAGGTTTTACTGCATATCTTACAATAGTAAGACACATCAAGGACAGGCTGATCAGTCTTGATTACTATCAAATCCATAACATGATCAGACGTCCACACTTGAGGACCAACCTTGCTTGTTACAACACCAGGAGAATCAGAGTACAGTATACCAGATCCAAGCAATACGAAACTTGAGTGTAGCCTCATTAATGATTTGCTCACAGTCTGATTCATCAGCAAAATCTAAAGCTCTAAAGCCAAGCCAATCAGAAAAAGAAGATTTTAACCAATTCCTACAATGAGCATTGATATCATAAACAGTCACAAAAGATGCCTTGCTATCATCATATCTCTTAGCCATAGTAGTTAGATAATTGAAACTAGTAGACTACTCCTATTTGCATGAATTGTATAATCTTCATTTATGTCAAAGTACTTTATAAAGGTATCCATCAACTTAACAAGCAATCATTTAATGACAAGTCAACATTATAACTATAGATAGTAATAAAAATCATAACAATGTATTAAGTCTGGAATTATACTTACTCTGTTAAGATCTATTTCTCCATTTAGGTCTTTGGCAGATGCATCATTATTCAATCTAGAATACTCGGATAAATCTAATTTAGGCGTTGCCTTTTCAATAGGTACCCAATTGTAAGTCTCAGGACAAAGGAGATATGAAGGAGAGTAGTTCCCTTTATAGCGCATTTTAGGACACGAATGTATGTAGAAACCCATGTAATACCACTTGAGCGATGGTGCGGTGCGCTGCAATTCTCGTGTAAGGGCTAGTTCCCTGTAACATTAAAATATAGACATTATATTTTTTTACATGACAAGCTAATTGTTAAACAAAACTAATACATAACACTATTGTTTAGGGTAAAACCATAAGGTGCCACAAACTACATAAAGGTATAACTCCTCATAAGAGCCTCCAACTTGAGAGCTTTACAATGTACTACGATTTATGTAACTGCAAAATGAAATACAAATATACTTTGTTTTTATTAAAAAGTATTTTATCATGTACATCAGTAAACTAGCTATCAGTAGCTAAACCAACTGGAAACATTGGTAAACTAGCTCCCTATCAGTAGCTAAACCAACTGACTGAAAACATTGGTAAACTAGCTTACTATCAGTAGCAACACTGACTGAAAACATTGGTAAACTAGCGCTCACTATCATTAGCTAAACCAACTGACTGGAAACAATGGAGGGGGAGGAGGAGAGGGATTATGATTGCCATGTCTAGACTAATTAGGTTTAACTTGAGAACCTTCCAACCGAAGGATACACTTGAAATGCATGTCGTTCTTATTTAAGGGTTCTTGGATTTATGAATTTGGGTCATCCTGGGAGACCATTTAGCAAATAGGTACGACTGGAGGCAAATGCTCCCATTGCACAATGAAGTTTAAAATGAAAGAGGTTGGATGGCATCATCGGAAGAAGGAAGCAGGCCTGGAGGTATAGTAGGTTAAAAATTGAGTGCAGCTAGGGGACAAAGGGACACTGCAAAGTAACCCTTAAATGATGTTTAAAGTTCTCCCCTTGAGATACACTAATGGTAACGCCCTTCTGTAGTGGATAGATTTATGGAGTTATGAATTTGGGGCATGTGATCCAGTATTAGGGACGGGGAGGTTCTTAGCCTTCTTCATGTGATCTCTTGCAACACAATCTGATAAGACTTTAAACAGAATACATACCTAAGGATAGGTAATAAAATTACTCAAGTTATAAATTGAAGTTTCACAAATATTGCAAACAATTTCTCTTGGAAATCATATAATTGAAAAAAAAAAAAAATTAAACCTTACACAATAAATTAGTTTTTAACTATTTAATAACTACTGAGAATGAAAAGTGGCAAAGCTTCTTTAACCGATTCATTTTCAAACCGAGGCATTATTGGCAAAATCAGACTAGAAAATCAAAACCTAGAAAGTATTGCATAAATCAAAATACGATACTACTCACCTCAAAGATGCGTATGTGCCCAAAGATAAAAATGAAAATTCTGGGTCATAATACAGATAAACAGAGGAGACACAGTTTGGTAAGATATCTAACACTCCCACGGCTATAAGGCGGCCATCCAGCCAATACTGGTGATGGAAGGATCCATAACCACTTGGTGGTCCACAATTCGAATGCCAAGGCTGTAAATAAAGTAGGTTACCAAAAGCATTTCAGTATATTTTCTATATAAATATTACTGCACTAACTTATATTTCAAAATTTTCATATAAGCTTTAAATATTTTTATTACAGCATATTAATGTATCAATAAAATATGATCATAGATAAAAAAATTTTATATAAAAATAATTTTCTTAAACTAATACATCTGATTAAGAGAGAATGGGCAAAGGAAAATGAAAGATGAAAAACCCTCAGTCCAAAACTTTTGTGATAATTTAGCAAGCAATCTACATGAAAATATTACAGCAAGCAAGAAATAATAACCAAAATACCTTGGAATAAAGAGGAAACAAAATACTTTAAAGAGGCGAAAGCACTCATTTATAAACCAATACCACAAAATAAAAATATGATGCACATAGGTACGGGCAACAGAGTGGCTTTAAATTACACCTCACAGTGTAAAATCCCTTACCTCCCTATGATAAATTTGAGATGTAAAATCAAGAATGCTTCATACAATTACAGTACTGGGAAAAAATTCCCTCATGATCTTCCTAATTGGGCAGTTGAATCAGTAGAACTTCAAAAGTTCAAAGTTGTAGCAAATGCTTTTTTGTTGACCAGGCGGACATGAGTCTTTTTATAGTTTATATATGACATATTTGTTTTTGACGTTGTTAATAGTTTATATATGACATATCTGTCTTGACGTTGTTGCCTTTTTTAGAATGATTTATTGTTAATTTGTTCTCTTCATTTACTTATTTCTTTTCCTCACTGGGCTATTTTTCCCTATTGGGGCCCTTGGGCTTATAGCATCTTGCTTTTTCAACTAGGGTTGTAGCTTGGATAGTAATAATAATAATAATACTGTAATAATAATAATGGTCTTGCACAAAGATCAAACCTGAAATTAGCACTTCATGGCAATTGCACGGATTAACGACAACTGTTTTCCTTCCCAAAGCTGACTCCACGTGATATATTGACACGATTCAGTACTGTATAAGTAAACTCCAAAAAGAGCTTTTGAAAACTTCTAAAAGGTAAGTCTGACCTACTAGACATTGGAAAAGCTCCTTAACTAACTAGAAGCACATCAAATGACTCGCACAAAGGAAGGTTTAAAAGAAAATTAAATGTTACTATAAATTGGGCTCTAACCTTCATGAAAGGTACAAGAATGATGCTCAGCCACGTCAAAGCAGAGAGAAAGAATGCAATTCAATGAAGGATTTCAAGAATGAATTGCAATCAAGTTATAATAATAAAAAAAAACCAACAATATTTTCTTTAAATAACCTAAAACTTAATTTGAATCGTGGGGCAAAAAATAGGGGTCCGACAGTAAACAGTCGACGAAAGAAACTGAAAGACAAGGGAATGGATGCAACATCGACTAATTATTTGCTACTGACCGCCAATAGCACCATGGTTCCCAGAGGGGGAAGCAATTTACAAGTAGAGTAAATAAGAAATTTTCATATTGTCCTTGGCATCATTTAAATAGCTTAGAGAGAGAAGTAATATGAACTTCGAGGGTGTTTTACAAAAAAAAAAGAAAAAAGGGCTGTTTTTACTACAAAACCGTATCTTTATATAATCTATTGCTTAGGTACTTTGTATAATAACTACGAATTCATAAGAGAAGGCGATGAAGCTAATTTACACCTTAACCCATCTCTACGTCTTATCAGATTGTAAAGAAGTATTGGTATATATCTAGAAAAAAAAACAATTTTCAAACAAAATAAAAGTCATTACTTTTCCATTACTGAATAACCATTTGAGAGCAAAAATCTAAAGAATCACATGGAGGGCCATAAAAGAACAGTCAATATGTGAGCAGAGTTGACATTTTCATATAAGAAGCTTGCCTACTTCCACTATATCTCAATAGAGCCTCTCAAAATGTAGTAAGAAACTTTCAAGTGACATCCATTAGGATGGATGAAAGACGTGGGCTGGAGCCTTAAAAATTCTAAACTTAGCCGCCTCCTCAAGAAAAAAAAAAATCTATTTTGCACTTATTAAAATTTAAGGATTTATTGTCCGCACAGGTTCTTAGTGAAAATTCTTATCTAGGGGACTTCCTAGAGTATTTCCATGTTATCTTTATAGAATGTAGGATTCCTTTTTTTTTTTGGGTTGTTAATATACTGTTAGTTTGTTTGGAAGAACAAGCATGCTACGTTGTACAGCGCTGTGTCATGTCGTGAATACAAATAATTTAGCGGCATAGGGCCAGAAGCAAAGGGAAAGAAGAGTTAAATCATGACTTTGATCTACTAATGGACAGTGGCTTTGTTGGATAGAGCTATTATAAGTGGTTTTGTTTTGTGAGGGGGTTGGGTGGGGGGGACTGATTAAGGCTTGTTTTTGGTGGTTGAAAATGATGTATATTTTAGAAGAGTTGAAATCAGAATATTAGCAAGGTTTGATAAAGAATTTCAGTTTATCAGCAACTGTCTAAATTCACCCATCAAGAACACAAATTCTGCATCACAGCTCAAGTTTAGCATAGAAAGAGGTAAAACCCCATACATATACACTATAGCTATGAAAAGGTCTATACAAGACATTTTAACCTGTTAAGCGTCACCCACGTAATAAAGCATTCACCACAATCTACTTAGTACCAACTTTAAGGGGATATTACGTTCATGATTTTACACGAGTGTTTTAAGTCGTCATTCCCGTAATAAAGATATTTAAATGTTTACTATCTTAAGGTAATAAAATAATTTAATCTTAAATATGGAAAATGTGCCACATTAAATTTTTTCTGCCATAAGGTTTAAACGTATTTCTCTGATTGTGCTTTAGAAATATTTTGTTTTATTTCACCCAAAAAATATTTACCATCCAAACCTGAAACTTATTGGTATGCACATGCAATACAATATCAACCTATCTATAGTATATATATATATATTTCTATAAGAGAACTTTAACGTCTAATCGCGACCTACAGATATCGGCTGAAAGCATACCTCAAGGTGGAGAGTAAAAGTTGGACCAAGTGCTCTTTCCACCCAAGCTAGGATTATGGAGGAATGGCAATGATTGCTGATGACTCAGCAGGTAGACTTATAGGCTACCCAAAACCTCTACTCCTTAGCTCACAAAAAAGTTGCAGACATTATAATAAACTATTGAGATTGAGTGGGTCTGACCTAGTCCAGAAGATCACCAGGGAGGGATATTTCCAATAGGCTACCACAATAGAAGACATTTTGTTAGGGCAACCTGACATTGATGAAAGATCTCTGTATCTTTAAATGCCACCCCTTTGTCGAGCAAAGTCCTCAAGAAACTGATCAAACAGGAAATACAAAATTCCAGGCTAGTCCCAGATCTGCATCAAGTTATCTACCTTCCAGGGTTCTAAGTATAGTAAAATGTCAAAAAGATATGGGCTTCAAGGATCCTGACATTTTACATTTTAAAAAAAATTAGAAACCAGATAGGCAAGATGTAAAAATTTAGAATAAAGAAAAGCTAATATATGAAGCAAACTTATAATTTGTATAAATTTATAGTATGCTGTACTATTAGAATTAAACTTAAAAGGTAAAAATACCAAAGCAATGGCTACAAAGAGTAAAATTATCATAATACAGGAGCCCAGCATTCAGAAAAATTTTTTTGGAAATCTCTTATTTGCTCTTCTGAAATTGTGGTGTTTTTAAACATGACTGTGAGCAATTCTCTGTTCCTCAAATTTGTACATGGATTTATGAATTTGGGATATATAGTCTGGCACAGGGGTGTGAGAGGTCATTTACAGTCCATTCCTCAAATTTTTCTTTTGTTTATATTCATAAATTAGATATTGAGCTTCTTACATTACACAAATCATTACTGCAGCTCTCAAGTTGAAAATTGTTTAAATTCTTATCATTCTTTTATAAATTCACTGAGATACATCCATGGGAAAACAGTCTTTGATCTCAAGATATACTATTTTTAGGACTGCAGATACAATTTTGATTTTTATAATTGGGCATCCTTCCCTGTTTTTCTTTTTTTTATTTCTTTTTTTTTTTAGATTCAGGCATCATCCCCCTATTTATCTAAAAATTGTAAGTTTTACTATTTTCAAAAGGATTCCTGAATCAAGTAAAAGTGACGTCCACATAACTAGAGTACATACATAGATTAGCTTTGCAAAAACTCCTAATTTGAGCATAAAACATCACCCAAGTTTTCTAGCAAGACAGGTTCAAGTGAACTCTAAGTACACGTCGAAAAATTATCTGATCACATGCATTATAATGGAAAGTGCATGAGAACAAGTTCCTTTTCATTAATGAGGTTCACTCACATCATCATGATGTCTTGTATGTTGATTATGGGGCCAGTGACTTAATATCTAAATATAGCCAGTCCAAAGATATTGTTATGTAAGCCTTGTTTGTTTGCTGCCCAGGAACTTACAAATTGTCCTGTTGAGGAATAAATTCCTTTATCTGTCAATTAGGCACATCAACACATGAGCTTTGGAGTAATGAAAACTTCTAAGGAGACTTCTTGTGCTGTTCCCCCTTTCAGAAAAGGTACACAGAGCATATACAGACAATAGATTTCCTTGTTCTCACTTTACATTGCATTCTGAGGTACATAATTTGAAAGGAATGCATACGAAACAATTCGTGAGGGACTTGGTTTATAATGGAATAGGTGGCCAATCAAAGACAGGCATTCACTGACTGATTTTCTTCATTCCATTATCCCTACTAAGAAATGAGCGAACTTTGTGACTAGAGAATAAACTAATTCATATGGGTGAGGAAAATGTGTTTATAAGCCCATTCATGTGGCTATACTCCCCATCCTAAAGTTGTAATTGTTGCATAACAAGAATTTGCTTAAAGTTCAAAGTACCTAAGTAATAGGCAATAGAAAGGTACAGGTTTGAATGTTTTTGTAAATACCCCAATGATATATTAGAATAGATACTAAAAATATCCCTTATGTATAATCTTTATCATAATACAGTTATCTCAATATAAAGTCTTATTAAAAAAAGTCTTCGCAGTGAAAATTTTGGTATCGCTTTTCCCATATTTTCATGACAATCAACTTGAAAATAATTCAAGGCCAACTAAAGTCTTACAATTAGTGTGAGTAAAGCTTGTAATACTTAATACATTTTTAAAGCTACATGATCTAATGAAACAAAGAAAAATTAGCTAGAAAAATCCAAATACAATATCTTAAAGTAGACTAAAGGTTAAAATCAACTCGATTTTGTGGAATGCTTATACTTTTCATTAACCTTGGCAACCTTGTCAGCAATTAGCATAAGTGATAAAGATGAAAACAGAACTCTGTACAGAGCATGCATATCCTAAGGGCAACAAACTAAAGCAAGTCACTAACTCAAGTATGCAAACAAATACACAGATATGTGCCATAGAAAAGTAGAAAACAGGGGCATACCACAAGGGGCCCTTCAACCAGGAAGCTTTTGTATGTTGCTCTGTCGCACTCGATATCATGGTGAATCTCCAACTGGTACTTCTGATAGACGGCATATGAAGCTCTATAGCTGGCTCTGAATGATGGTTCATTTTCGTTTACCCTCACTAGCTTCAACTGTTAAGGTTCAATTTATCTTAAATTTGGTTTGAAGAGAAAGCCAGCAAAATAAGTTTTCTAGTCATACATAAAAGTTCTTAAAAAGTATTAAACAATGAAGTGTACAGTATAATTACTGTGAAAAAAAAAACATGAAAACTAACCTAATACCACTTTTTACTCCATTTTAAATTTATTTCCGCATCAACTTTTAAATAGGAATATTTAGAAACTGCTAACGATATGATGCAGCTCATTTTTTAATCCACAACCCAGACAGAGAAAAAATAAACCTGATCAAAAGGTTTGACCATCATTATCAAGCAGAGTTGCAGGTATCCTAAACAATCAAATCTTTCTTACACCAACAGGAAAATAAGTGTAAATTTTGCAAACTACTAACATTATGGTTGAATGACCCATAAAAATCATACAGCAGCTCAAAAAGATAACTTATTTAATTTCTCTAAACGATCTACTGAGCTTGAAAACACTAGATAACATAATAAATGAGCATAATAAATTTCCTGAACACAGGAAATGTTCCAAAAAGTAAAAATATATCTGGATTTTGTTCAAAGTTTCAAAACCATAGAGAGGAAAATAAGCTCACTAAACAGTTTGTTCAAACTGTTAAATCACATTTTCATTAATTTCTCCTATAACAAATGAAGTACTGTACAAGTACAATAATCAACATCATCGAATTTGTAATATTCAAGGATTGATTCTTTAAAAAGTAACCAACTATAAAGTATCAAATACCTTAAACACTTTTCAAAGGCAACAAATACTGAGAAGTTGGACTCTAAGAATAATAAGAGCCAGATGAACTATATCACAAACAAGCATCAAAGAACCGACATCAATGATGAAAAAAATCTTGCTCATTATCATGAAAGGGTAGGTAAATTTTTCATTAATAGTTTCCATCCTTAAAACAAATCTAACACCTTTCCACCTCAAGATAATATTACCTTTTTGCTACCTGTAATGCAGGAGGCAAAAGACTGTGCCAAATATTTACCAAGGTCTTAAATGAATTTCTATAAACCCTTTGCCGTGTCATCCCATTATCGTAAGGATGTAGATATAACGTTGGTTGAAAATACTTGTTCTTAAAATGTGATGAAAACAGGGGCAACTAGTGGGAAAAAAATAGAGGAGCCACAGGAAGAGTAAGAATAGGAGTGATAAAGGTAAGGTTTTCCTTCATTCTTTTTGCTCTAACTTCCGTGGAAAAAAATATACATAACTGCAAGCCAATAATTACCTTCAATAAGAAGAATATTACTACTAGAGATGCTTTCTGGTTATGATTTTATTCATATTCCCTCTGTATATATTTCAACAAATTTCTCAAATGTTGCTTAGAGCCAAATATAAAAAAGGCCGTCAAAACTAAAACTCATGAAAGCAATGTCTAAGGTTTTTAAAAACTTTACTTGAGGATTATTTCTTCTTATATATGACTTTTCTTTCAGAATGATTTAATAACAATAGCTTTTTCAAAGGATCCAACAAAACCAGACCATAGCATTCGTGAACGTAGTAAAATATACAAAAGGAATTTTGCAAAGGCTTGCAACATTGTAAACCAGAAAATAGAATAAGAAATGTATTAAAATACAAAATACCCAGTAGGTACTAACACATGGCTACAAGTGTCCATAATAAGAAAGAAACACTTAAGTGGGGAATAATGATAGAAAGTAAATTCTAAAGCTATGGTCAGCAACATCACTTTTTTATAGTAGTACTTCCAAAAATGGGGTGAATGCAAATGGTGATGTTCTGAGAGCAGACAACAGATAAAGAGGCACCGAAAAATTTATAAATTACCAAACAGGAATTAAAAATGTTTGGCTCACAAATTTTAGAAAATCTTACATGGAATATAAAAAAACCACAAATAGACAATAGAGAACTTGATATTACATGGAAAGCCTCCTTTTTATAACAAATTCTCTTTTCATATCAAAATCTACATTTTCTTATTCAGTGTTCTCCGTCTCCCATAACTAAGAGAAAAAAATCTTCACCCTGTATTTATAGGTGATATCCAACTTATGACAATAACTGTTTCTATCAGCAACGGTTTTACTCTGACGAGTCAAAATCTTACTTGTCAACACTTTTAATAATGAACATAACATACTGATACTTTGATGATGCATCCACCAATTTTCTTCATTTTTTATTTCTTGGCATCATGTTAAAAATTCCCAGAAATTAACTTTATACCTATTTCTGAGTTACTGTTTAGCATAATATTCCTTATACTGTAATTTTGTAATTTTTTTTTCTTGCTGTTTGACAAGTGGCAAAGGCAGCAAAGGTTGACTGATAATATACTGTAGCCAAGGAAGGATAAAGTAAATTTCCATATGAAATAAAACTACCATGAGCAATAGCTCTTCATTGCATTTTTTCAATTAATTTATCATGCAGATGAACATTTTCAAAAGACAGTGGGTGCTAGACCATCAACTGTGTGAACCCTCCTAACAAAACAAAAAATAATATGCAGTACATCAATAAAATATGCAAAACTAAATCACTATCCTGTTTAACTTAAAATATCCAAATTATTATAGAAAAAAACCCTATTATAACATTCAACTTCACTAGAAATCTCATGACCTAGCTTAAGTAAATGAAAATGTTTGAAAAGACCAAGAACTTTACACGAAAACTATTTGATTAAGCTGAACAACCCGATTGCTTTACCTACGAAAAATTTAATGAAAAAGAAAATAAATAAAACTCAGCTTCCTGGTAGACCGGCAGTAACAGAAAATATAGCAATGAATGTTTCTTACAACTGGATGTTCCTAAACTTTTTTCACCTTTAACAATATCGTAAAGCATAATTATTACCAGGCTAAACTTTATGCAAAGAAAATAATACTAAAGCTTTAAAGATAACAGAAAAACTCACGTGGTGGGGTTATATGGATTTTTATGGTTTTAAATGGTAAAGTTTTTCCTTCCATCAGGGCAAAATAATAGAAGTTACCATACAGCTCTCGCCAAAGGGGAAGTAACTTTTCCGTAACCAAAAATAGAAAACTAAAGGAGCATTTCAAATGTAAATAGACATGCACTTTCAGAAGAAAGAAAAAAAAAGTATCAATGTTAAGGCTGAAGATTTTAAATACAATACAGCAAAGACAAGCAAGCCATTCAAAAACATGGAAGGAAAATTTCTTAAATTCCAATTCATCATACCAGAAGTAATAATAATTACAATTAGAATTGAACTGTCTGATCTAAATTAAGCTTGAAATATTTTGAGAAGAGAGTTAAGGACTATTTTCCTTCCAGGTTATTTTTCCTTTGCCACAACAGATGAAGATCACAGATTATTCCTTTAGTATACCTCCAGTGGCGAATTACAAAGAAACCTCCTAAACTGCGACTCGGAACATCTATCAGGACTGTCGCCATGGATGTTAATCTGGTATTGTTGGTATACCTTATGAGCAATGCCAAAACTTTGTACAAATCCCACACTTCCAGGATGGGATCGGACTAATTTAACCTGACAGTTGATAAATCTCAATTATTACTAATCCAGATTGCTAGCATAAACATAATTTCTACAATCCTAAGCGTACTGAATAAATGTAAGTGTAATTCAATTTACAAAGAAAAACAAACATTAATGCTTATCACAATCTTACGAAAATTAACAAACAATTTGGCATTACTGGCTACTCTTTATACTGCTTAATATTACAGTACTAAGAGAGACTGAATGATAAATCATATTTAAGCACACCAACAAATATTTCTAAAGTAATTTGTATTTTTCCTAACTAAACAAACCGGAGTCCTTTAATAGGAATATGATTCTGGCAAAGCTGGAACAGCCATTAAACTTTCAACAAGGTAGTTGTAATTGGTGGTGGGTTTGAAAGTAAGCCACGGCCACCCCACAATTAGATGCTCCAACATTTGACCTTCGACCTACGACTTGTGGAGTGGTTTTAGTGGAAAGCGTAACTTACAGGAATCAGGTTTGTATAGTCAGGAAAATGGCGAATTTATTCAAAACTTTGGGATTTATTCCTAAATGAATACAACCCATCAGCCTTCAATAGTTGACTTAGCCTTAGGAGGGAGGAAGTCACCAGAACCAAAACTGACTGGTTCTCTCTCCAAGGATTGTCAAGATACTTTAACCGCCTAAAAACCTGAGCATGAAGAGTTCACAGGTATTAGGCTAAGAGCTTAGATGTGTGTAGAAGATAAGTTTTTGGAATGCACGATCATTTATGACAAATGGATTTGCATGCATTTCTGCATCCTCCCACTGATGTGGGAGAATGGGAGAGATACTTCTCAAAAAAACTTGTTTTTAAATAAAAATTGTTCGATCAAGAGGCTTACCTGCATCCAGTGTCCGGTCTAGCAAATATAGTCATAACTGCTGCACGCCAAGGCATGAAGAGAAAGAAGAGGGAAAGGAAAGTTATTCTTACCTCGCTTTTAGATTTTCTTCATGACCGCTATCTTGGACAAGATGCTTTTTGTACCATGAGGGAGATAGTTTGCTACACAACCTACTGAACAACTACCACCAGACCAAGGTTTAAAGGTTTAAAGGCCACTCATGAATTGCAAAAGCAAGGGAGTGACATTGCCCTATCAAGCAGGACAATACCATAGAGACTAACCATAAATACAAGGCCCCTCTCCACCCAAGATATGACCAAGGACTGCCAGGCAATGGCTGCTCATGGGTCGGCAAATAGACCTACAGGTGCCACAAACCCCCTATCCTTAGCTCACAAGGATGGTGAGGTTGGAGCGACCAAAGGAACTAACGAACTTGAGCAGGACTCGAACCCCAGTCTGGCGTTCACCAATCAGGGACGTTACCACATAAGCCACCACAACCCTAAAGGGTAAAAGGATCCAAGGGGCTGTAGTTAAACCCCTTGCATAAAGGGCGGTGAAGGTTGTCTGGCATTTCCAGAAGTGTTACTTCAAGGTCTATGCTACAAACAGGTTCTTCCTGGAAGCTAGGGTGGATTCGATATCTCTTCCATCCCCTCACTGTGAGAGATGGTCTCACAAAGCCAGAACAAAACAGTGTTCTTGGATATCTTATTCATCCTTTCAGTGCTGAGAAAGTCTCTAGTGCTTCAGCCTGAAGCTCAGTTTCTTTTTTGGTAGCATTGTAGTATAGTCACAAAACAGAGAAGCAAGTCATTCTAATTCCCAGTAGTCACTTCTCATAGAAAAGAGATAGAGAAGGACTCTAGAGTCATGAATGACTGGGTTCTGGGTCTTGGTCCCAAACTCTAGAACTAAAATGAAGGAGACAACCTTCTTTTGTTCAGGAGTTGACACACTGAAAGCCATGACACTCGCCTCTTCGCTTTGCCAAAGCGAAGGCTAGTCTTGAGGGTCAGATCCTTATCTGACGGCGTGTGCGGACAGAATGTCAAAAGAGAGTGTCGAATGGATAGTATATCGAATGGACAGTGTCGAACAGACAAGTGTTGAAAAAGAGATAGAATAAAGTATCCATCTATCTGATGACCTAATTAATCTTTAACTATATATCAATTTTCACTTGAGGTCAGTTCACGAGAGAGTGGCAAACGATTTGCCAAGGACTAATAACTCTAGGTCTGTGCATGTATTGTACCACTATATAAGGGTAAGGGAGATGTGCATGAGTGTTGTAATTCAAGAGGTATTAGTTTGTTGAGTGTAGTTGGAAAAGTGTATGGTAGAGTACTGATTAATAGGATTAAGGATAAAACAGAGAATGCAATCTTGGAAGTACAGGGTGGTTTTAGAAGCGGTAGGGGTTGTATGAATCAGATTTTTACAGTTAAGCAGATATGCGAAAAATATTTAGCAAAAGGTAAGGAGGTGTATGTTGCGTTTATGGATCTGGAGAAAGCATATGATAGAGTTGATAGGGAAGCAATGTGGAATGTGATGAGGTTATATGGAGTTGGTGGAAGGTTGTTGCAAGCAGTGAAAAGTTTCTACAAAGGTAGTAAAGCATGTGTTAGAATAGGAAATGAAGTGAGCGATTGGTTTCCGGTGAGAGTGGGGCTGAGACAGGGATGTGTAATGTCGCCGTGGTTGTTTAACTTGTATGTTGATGGAGTGGTGAGAGAGGTGAATGCTCGAGTGCTTGGACGAGGATTAAAACTGGTAGGCGAGAATGATCATGAATGGGAGGTAAATCAGTTGTTGTTTGCGGATGATACTGTACTGGTAGCAGACACAGAAGAGAAGCTTGACCGACTAGTGACAGAATTTGGAAGGGTGTATGAGAGAAGGAAGTTGAGAGTTAATGTGGGTAAGAGTAAGGTTATGAGATGTACGAGAAGGGAAGGTGGTGCAAGGTTGAATGTCATGTTGAATGAAGAGTTACTTGAGCAGGTGGATCAGTTTAAGTACTTGGGGTCTGTTGTTGCAGCAAATGGTGGAGTGGAAGCAGATGTACGTCAGAGAGTCAATGAAGGTTGCAAAGTGTTGGGGGCAGTTAAGGGAGTAGTAAAAAATAGAGGGTTGGGCATGAATGTAAAGAGTTCTATATGAGAAAGTGATTGTACCAACTGTGATGTATGGATAGGAGTTGTGGGGAATGAAAGTGATGGAGAGACAGAAATTGAATGTGTTTGAGATGAAGTGTCTGAGGAGTATGGCTGGTGTATCTCGAGTAGATAGGGTTAGGAACGAAGTGGTGAGGGTGAGAACGGGTGTAAGAAATGAGTTAGCGGCTAGAGTGGATATGAATGTGTTGAGGTGGTTTGGCCATGTTGAGAGAATGGAAAATGGCTGTCTGCTAAAGGTGATGAATGCAAGAGTTGATGGGAGAAGTACAAGAGAAAGGCCAAGGTTTGGGTGGATGGATGGTGTGAAGAAAGCTCTGGGTGATAGGAGGATAGATGTGAGAGAGGCAAGAGAGCGTGCTAGAAATAGGAATGAATGGCGAGCGATTGTGACGCAGTTCCGGTAGGCGCTGCTGCTTCCTCTGATGCCTTAGATGACCGCGGAGGTAGCAGCAGTAGGGGATTCGGCAGTATGAAGCTTCATCTGTGGTGGAAATGTGGGAGGTTGGGCTGTGGCACCCTAGCAGTACCAGCTGAACTCGGCTGAGTCCCTGGTTAGGCTGGAGGAACGTAGAGAGTAGAGGTCCCCTTTTTTGTTTTGTTTCTTGTTGATGTCGGGTACCCCCCAAAATTGGGGAAGTGCCTTTGGTATATGGATGGAATAACTCTATTGAAGGTTGGCATAATGCATTTCATAGAAGAGTGAAGATCTGCCACCCAACAAAGGACAAGCTTTTAGGAAAACTCCGTATGGAGCAGGCCAGCACTGAAATGATTCTGGAGCAAATTCAAAAAGGCCGAGATGTAAGAAGAAAATACAAAAAATATGCTATCCTTAGGACTAAAAAGTATTTTTGATACATATGACGTCAATGCTGGATTAGAATATCTTAGAACCATCGCTCACAATCTTTAAATAAATATTGCTTTAAGTTTCTTAAATACATTAATACATTTGTATTTACATATTTCATTTTTTCTCAAATAAAATTTTTATTGCTTATATTGATTAACACAAAAGCCGCCTGCTTTGGGAGACCTGAGGACTTAGGAGAAATTCCACACCAGGACTTGAGTTCAAGAGGAGGGCAAGATAGATTGAAGCTCTTTATGAGCTTTGACAATTCCCATAAAGAGGAAAAGTCTAACACTTGGTCTGAAATCCTAGCTCAAGGATGAGTGATACTCTTTAACTGCAGGGACTAAGAGGACCTTCTCTTGATGAAAGTAGAGAAAAGAACCAGCTGATCTAGGTACCATTAGGCGTATGGACACTAGAGAGCCATCAATGTCATCCTAAAATCCAATGTCGTCAACCTTTGGCAAGCCCGGGCCACTAAAAGTAACTTAACAGAATAAGTGTGTTATGGCTCTTCCTCTTCATCCTTCTGTGAGTAAAGAACTCGAGTCTCCAGCACAGGGGCCATTCCTATAGGATAGCGCCGCCTCTTACCTCACCTACTGGGTAAATTGGGAGGAGGCAACATCTCTCTTTTTCAGGATCCAGATGGCCCACTGGTCTACTGACTGGTGGGCCAAGTAGGACACAGCCATCACACTTAAAATGACCAAGTCAGTGTACTACTTCCACATCTTGAGATTTGTTAATCTTGGGCTGTGGTAAATTAGGCAACTGCAACTAACCAGAGGTTGATCCAGGATGTTGGATGGAGGCTTCCATGGTAGCAGGATCAAGTGCTGAGAATGGGGTGCTCTCGTGCATCACTCCCTTGGGGTTCCTTCAGTCTGAGTGGCCACTGCTGGATCTATGGGCAAAGGAAACAGGTCTGCATCCTCTGGAATATAGAATCTCCACTTGATCTGATGGGGTGTAGGGAATTCACAGGACTAGAGATCTAAGAATTAATCCTATCCAAAGTGCCTCTAACCCCTGGATCAAACTCCAACCAGGGGAACAACAGGAATTTAAACCTTTAAGTACATCAAAGAGGCCACCGTGCAAAGACCCTGATGTACGTTGACCCCATCTCAGGATTCTCCGCTTCTGCCAATACTGAATAGTCATTATGTTGTTGGGTTGGCGATGTTCCAGGATTTCTCCCCGTCATGAGGGGTTTTCAAGGTGTACCTCATTAGAATCTATCTTCTCCTTACAATGCTCATTAATCAGATCAGGGGATACCCTAAAGAAGAAGAAGGGATAACAGATCAATAACCGGAGTCATTTTCAGAGACCGAACTGTCCCTAGCTCTCACGCACTAAGAAGCTGATGAAGCACTAGGTGTGTTTTAGTCTCTGAAAAGTAAGCGAGAAAGCGTGGCATATCGTACAAGTGCCTGTCACTGGATGGAAAGGAAACTTGCCACAAATTTTTCGAAGGTGATGTGGCATCTCAGACCATGTACAAGAGCTTCCAGCAGTCCTATAAAATCTCCTGTTCCAATTTCCTATAGCACAAATCTGTTGGAAGATCTCAGCGTGTTAAAAGATTTCAGGGCGCGAGAAGGTCTTGTGCTGTAAAACTGTCTGGGTGAGTAGTAAAGAACAAGTTATTATTATTATTATTACTAGGTAAGCTACAACCCTAGTTGGAAAAGCAAGATGCTATAAGCCCAAAGGCTCCAACAGGGAACAATAGTCAGAGAGGAAAGTTAATAAGGAAATAAATAAATGATCATTAAAACAGATATTTTAAACATAAACTATTAAAAGACATGTCCGCCTGTTCAAAATGAAAAAATTTGCTGCAAGTTTAAACTTTTGAAGTTCCACTGATTCTACTACCCGATAAGGAAGATCATTCCACAACTTAGTCACAGCTGGATTAAAATTTCTAGAATACTGTGTAGTATTGAACCTCATGATGGAGAAGGCCTGACTATCAGAATTAACTGCATACCTAGTATTACGAACAGGATGGAGCTGTCTGGGAACATCTGAATGTAAAGGATGGCCAGAATTATAAAAGATCTAATATAACATGCATAATGAAATAACTGAACGATGGTGCCACAGATTAATATCTAGATCAGGATGGTGATCTAGTTCCCTGGTCACAATCACACTAAGGATGAGCGAGAGGTCTCCGACAGTGCTATTTTCCAATCAAGTGGTAATTGAGTGTGTGTGGAGACTGAGTGGAAGGAGTCATAGGGCCTAGAGGACAATCTTGAGGCAATAAATGACAAAGGGATGATCACGTGGAGACCTTGGATTGTCTTTACAATTAGGCTCTCGTAAAGGAAGATTTTGCTGTTCGTAAGAACATGGAAACCAATCGGAAGTTCTTCTTCTACAAATGAAATTCTCCATCTCTTAGGAGCGTAAGTCTTTTTAGGGGGGAGATCCTTGGGTGTTCCACAAACATCCCCGAGATAGTGCGTGTGCTGGGTCACCATTGCAGGTGCTTAAGTACCTGTACTGTCTACTGATATACCTTCCTTGGGATGGGTATGTTCCCTTATGTATAGTTCTCAGTATGCACCGTCCATCAGTCACATATGCGGGGAGAGATGGGTTGGAACTGAACCAAACTTCAGCTGATCAAACTTCTTGGACTTCAAAGAAGATTTCTTTGGTCAAGTAACAATGTTCGCAGGTTCAGTCAAGGCACTCTGTCCTGTACGAGATTGAGCACAGGTAGCAAGAGCAACATGTGCCAATACTTCTTACTTATGTTCATCTTCTGGGATTTGAAAAAGGCCTTCGACAAAGTACCTCGACCTTCCATGTGGGCTGTCCTCAAAAGATATGGCTGCCCACCCGATTTTGTCAAGCTGGTGCGTGCCCTCCATGACGGAATGGTTGGGAGAGTCTGCCACCAGAACTCTCTTTCAGACCCATTCCCCATCAACGGCGGCCTGAAGCAGGGCTGTGTTCTGGCCCCGACGTGTTTCTCGCTATACACCGCAGCAATGCTCAACGAGATTCCCCCAGACACACCCTCAGTCGACCTACGTTTCCGCATGGATGGAGGCGCTTTCAACCTTGCTAGACTCCGCGCCAGAACCAAGACCACCTTGTGTGCAGTGCGAGAACTGCAGTATGCTGACGACAATGCCACCCCAGGTCAGACGGCAGAGGACCTGCAGTCGTTAGCTGATGCATACAACTCTGCCTACGAAGGTTTTGGGATGCAAGTCAACTCAGACAAAACCAAGACCCTCGTCCAACATCCACCAGGACTGATGATCCCCAATTTCAATACCACAGTGAATGACCAACCGTTAGAACAGGTGGACCAGTTCTCCTACCTAGGGAGCATCCTAACATCAGCTCCCACAAGCAAAAAGGACGTGGAGAACAGGATCAGGGCAGCCCACTCCGCCTTTGGCCGACTCAACCGCCGCGTATTTAACAACCACGCACTGACAATGACCACCAAAATAATGGTGTTCAGGGCAGTAGTCCTCTCCACACTCCTGTATGCATGTGAAACATGGACGCTATATAGTAACGATCTTAAAAACCTAGCACGCTTCCAACAAATGAAACTGAGGCAGATCTTGAAAATCCCCTGGGAGAGCCACACCACCAACATTGAAGTCTTAGAACGTGCCTCGCTGCCCAGCGTGGAGGCCACCATCATCCACCACCGCCTCCGCTGGATAGGACACGTGCATAGGATGGATCCATCTAGGTTCCCTAAGAAAATATTCTACGGAGAACTGACCCAGGGCACCAGACCACGAGGAGCCCCGAAAATGCGCTATAAAGATCAACTAAAGCACACCCTGGCTCTAACTGACATCGATCCTTCCTCATGGGAAGAAACAGCCAGGGACAGGAAAACCTGGAGGAGTACAGTACACCATGGCACCGCGGACTTCGAGGAGAGGAGGAGACAAAATGAGGAAGCTAGGAGGATAAGAAGGAGAGAGCGGTTAGAACAGCCCCGCCCACCACCTACCCTCCCTTGTGAACACTGTCCGCGACTCTTCCACCACAGACTAGGACTTAACAGCCACATCAGGCATAAGCACCCACCCCACAGATAGGAGGCTGATGGCTAACGACAGAACCCAATACTCGGACACGAGTGGGCGCCGACGACGATGTGGGGTAGTTTTTGGTACACACTGTAAATGGCTCCTGTAAACCCAGAAGGGTAGTGCCCTTCATCCTGACCAACACTGAGTGTACCTGGTTTGTTAATATGATTGAGCAGAGGTACTATGAGCATAACCATTAGTAAAGTGTACAGAGTCCCCTCCAGGAAATGGGTTGGTTCTCAGTACAGCACCATCCCTCTCAGGCAGGCAGAGATCCATCACAGTCTACTGGTAAGAGATTCCTATCGATCGCTCTTCCTGGACTTCTTTGATAACTTATACGCGGTATCCCTTCCTTGTCCCCTTGAAGTCGCAGTGTTTGAAGAATCTCACAAAGATGAGACAGAGGGGAAGAGAAACTTGAAGTTTGCCTTCTACAGCAATCTGCTAGCCAATAATGACTCACAGGGGAAGAGGTCATTGGAGATACTTGGAAGTACCCGAGACAACACTACCAGATGATATTCGCTTAGCACCTTTACCTGGGTTGGGTAAAATCTGCAGGGGTGGGCAGAAGGGTGGCACCCCTCACCTTCCTCCGATGGAGCACTAGCGAAGTCTAAGCATTGCCAACTTGCTTATGCTCACGTTGTCGTCGTCGTCATCATAAAAGGCTACAGTAACGAAAGAATGACAGTAACAGGCATGCACTCCAACACGAATAAGTATGTTGAGGATAACAGTAGGTTGGTATATAAAACTATCGCACATTTACAGTTTATCTGGAAAACAACAGCATATCCTAGTCTTCCTTTAATATATACCTTGAAAACGACCTCCCAGCATATCAATTCAATCTAAAGGAAAAAGCAAAATATTAGTAGCCAAACACGGACGAAGTTAACAGCCAAATGAGGCAGAAAGATGTGTCTATAGGGCTTGTGGCCAAAATCAAAAGTAGGAGCTTTACTAACTCTTGGGCACGTGGAGTTTACCCTTCACCCAATAGAAACTACAACCACCTGGTTGAAAGTTTAATGGCTGTTCAAGCTTCAGTGAAATCATACTTATATTAAAGGAAGATGGTCTATATTCGTATAAGAACAAATAACCTATACCTCCATCAAGCCTTTAAAAATAATTTTTTTTTCTAGTACATAACAGACCTTTAAAAATTTCACTAACAAAAATACTTCAGGATACAACCCTACACAAACACATTTAAATTTTCTTTTTAATGTCAATACTGTAGAGCCTCACATTCATGGACTAATTGATTACTAAGGATTGCTGCCAAAATCATTTTGGGCAGAGCTTTCAAGAGAAGTTCAAATTTCCTTTTCCTTATCGATGTTTTTGGAGAATGACTGTCACTATCAAAGGAACCCATCCTAACTAATAGATATGGATTCAAATAATAGCTAGAATTACTTACAAGGACTGGTTAAGCCACTTGCAATGTTCAAATGGCAAATCTACAATATTACATCACCTTGCAAATTACTGTATAATGAACTAAGTAAGGAAACAATAAATATAATTTATTCTAACTTGAGTATATAACCAATGACCTGAATATGTGAAAAGCCAATTTGATAGTTTCCCACTACACAAGACTAATACCTACAAACAAGATAAAGTACTGAAAATTTCTATGTATCTGAAATCAATTTGTATTTCGAAGGATACCAACTTCTTGGCATCATGATTCCCTAAACAGGTTCTGATATCTGTAAGTTTATTAATCATGCCTCAATTCAAAATAGAAAATATCTTTCAGGACTAAAATATAAATACAAATTTGAACATCCAGGAGAAATTTAAAATAAAAAAATGTATAAAAACCATTACAAAACAGCTAACAATTTCCTTGTAGAGCATAAAATTTTACAAAATTATATATTGGATATAGAATCACCAAACATTCTCATCTTTAAAAAATAGTATAAAATTTATTCTTATACTCAGCTGATGTTCATATTGCTTCTCTCTCAGAGCATAGACTTTTATTGACAAGACATATAGCGTAAAACTAAATTTTTAAAATTGTCTTTCCTTTCAATGGGTTAAGGCCTCTAGTATAGAATAGAGATAATTTGGAATAACAGATGAGTATTGTCTAACTAAGTCAGTTGCTGAAGTTAATTTGACATTACTGGTATAAATATTGTCTAAATTGGATCCCCATTTTCCAATTCCAATTGAGATATGGAAGGTTTTTGAAAAAGAACTGTGGTTATTATCATTCCTAAAATCTTATAGGATTGAGGTGGCCAATGGGGTTACGTCCCTGACTGGTAAAAGCCAGACTGAAGTTCGAGTCCCGCTCAAAACTTGGTAGTTTCTTTGGTCGTTGCAACCTCACCATCCTTTTGAGCTAAGGATTGGGGGTTTGGGGGAGCCTATAGATCTATCTGCTGAGTCATCAGCAGTCATTGCCTGGCCCTCCTTGATCCTAGCTTGGATGGAGAGGGGGCTTGGGCACTGAACATATGGTCAGTCTCTAGGGCATTGTCCTGCTTGATAGGGCAATGCCACTGTCCCTTGCCTCTGCCATTCACGAGCAGCCTTTAAACCTTTATAGGCGAAGAGAAGACTGAAAAGATTAAACGGCTGTGGTGTGTCCAAGCCAAAGTTATTGCCATTTACTGTCAAATGTTCTCAATACTGTACTAAAGGCAAAAATCTATTGAAAGGAAAGAAAATGGGAAATTTTTAGTTTTACTGTATACATCAATATAAACCCAGGCTTCAAAATGTATAACAATAAACTTCCGAGACTTATATAAAACTGCACATGGGGATTTGAAATATATACATAATTGCTTTCTACAATTGGAATGAAAAATAAAAACTAAGTACAATAGGATTTTCACAAGAAATACAAATACTGTAAAGGTAATTTTTGGTATTACTAACATTCAAGTATTTTCAACTATGACAGAAAACAAATAAAAAGCCCTATTCCAATAAACGTTTACTACAGTACTCTAACATTAAAAAAAGTTAAGGTCATCTAAATATGTGAGCTATAGCAAAACATTTGCAGTAGCTTGTAACAATCTATGTAACATTGAACCTGTTTTCCTTTAGCCTATCATACTGTTACCAAATATGAACTACCTTGCTACTGACAATAACTTTTTGAGTAGATGGTGAATGATGATTGCCAAAAAGAAAAGCCCACTCACAACTCTGTTTTATGCTCGAGGAAATAAGTTGTATTGGGTAATAAGATTAGAGGGATCAAAGAAGAGAAAGCACACATTTTTTATAAATTCACAAGGAGTGATAAAGTTTTACAAATAATTTTATTACATAAACAATAGCTTTAGCGCTATTTTGAGAATTGCCAGTTATGGAACCACAATTCATTTGTGTACCTGGAATTTCACAAACATCTCAAGTTGTTTGGGATGGAAGAATAAAGATACACTATGCAACATAAGCTATGAATACCTATCATGAACCAAAATACAAAAGGGTAAAGCTTCCTCCTCTGTCTAGCATAAGATTGTTATTAAGTATTTTGATAGAACACTAAAATCATATATCTACCCTGCATAAGACTTATAAAAGAATGTGGGTATGAGAAAGTTTAAAAGTTGAACAACTTGGAAGGGGCACAAAGAAAACAGATGGACAGTGAGTAAAAAGGGCAAGTACTGCCTTGAATGTACTGCACTAGGTGCAAAAAAGATTCAAGATCAATAAATAAAATTGATACATTGCTGTATTTTATTGAGAAAAAGTTCATATGCCGAGATACAGAAAAGCAACAATAATGAGCGTAAGAGGAATTCGTGTTTAGACAAAATGAACATCCAGTGCAAGTTTAACAATGAATGCTCTGAAGGGGGGAGAGCCATTTCATATAATCTCTGCTTAGCCTTCAAGCTTTCTTGATATTCTACGTCTGGTAATTGGTTTCATGCAATACGTCATGTAATGACTGGCTCAGCAATTCATAAGGGGTTTAGGGAAGAGATATAAATGAATGGTCATGTGACTGTTTTCAAGGCTTCTGGAAGTTGGCTTTTTCAAATCAAATTTTGGGATGGTCTCACCAACTGTGACTCAAGGCAAAGTTCTGCAAACTTAAAAAAAAAGGTACTAATATGTTTAGGAAGTATTTTACTTAAATTTGGGCTACAAGCATTCAATTAATGGCTCTTCAATCAATACCACTGACGTATTTTTACTACTTTGTATCTACGAACACCATGTGAGTAGTCATAAAAGTAATTACCTAGCCAAAAACATTTTGTCCATAGCATTGACTAAACAAGGAGAGTTTACCCCTAAAGGAATGCAGGAACTTGAAGGATGTCCTTTCCATAACCTACAAGATATTTCTCATTATGTAATTCAGCAAAATAAGACAAATTACATGACATGAAAACAATGTCATAACAATGAGAAAAATCCTGATGTGATCGAAGTCCAATACGATACTTGGATTCACAAAAATATGAACAAAGGAAGGACTATGAAAAAGTGATAAAGCTGTTAGATGAAGAATGAATTCCTAAAGTAACAACATTCACCAGCTACTCTATTAATTATCACCAAAATAAAGGCAGTTTGAATTCAGCAAAGGCATTTTCTTAAAAAATTAGTGAATAAAGTTCTCAACAGTAGTTTGCAATAGCTTTTGAATTAACACAATGAGATTAAAGATATTAACTCAAAGCCATATATATATATATATGCTTCTCCTTTAATTTTTTTCTAAAATATAAATACCTCTCTCTCTCATTAGGATAAACTCGGAAAGATTTCTTTTCGAAAACTTCTTTATGTATCTCCATTATATTTACCATTATGACGTTTAACTATTGTTACTCGATATAATGGATCTGAGGAATTTTAAATTAGAATAGAAATTAAAACTAATGAAAGAGCCTATGAGGTCATACTCTGGTTTCTGAGTGCTAACAGGTCTATTAATCCTGTACATTAAATAGTATGTATTCAATATCCAATCAAACATAGTTCGCACTTGATGGCTACATTGAAAATAAATATGACAATTAAACATTAACCTAGTATATAAGCTAGCTTCCTTTTTCATATGTCGATTATATTTTTAATTCGTAGATCAAATAATTACTTATTTTTAATGGATGAACTATATACTCATTATTTCACCAATAATAACATTCTTTCACAATGATAAAAATATACTGAATGTTCCAAAGAATGTACAATAAAACAAAATAATGAAGGATGCATTTTAAGATACTGTATTTGATTAAACAGACCTAAAATTAAATTAGTACTTAAAATAAAACTAAGTATCACATACTTCACCTTACAAAAAAACCTGAAGGAAGTACTAAAAGTTTTAATTTTCATTTATCAAATATAAATCTCTTTTTATACTTATGCTTAATGGCTAGAAGTGCTAGTTACCAAGATGAAAATATCAAGTCATTCTCTCAAGTGAGTATCACAGTTGATATAGGACCCTCTTCACTTGATACACTGGTCATTTGCTGCCTTATCATGTTCATGCAACTATACAAAATACTAATCATAGGTCCCAGCAAGAGATATGAATTCAGGGAAAAAATGGGGCATGAGATTCAGTTGCAGAAATGGTTGGCAGGCTGCTTATAAATTCAATGGACAATACAAAAATATGTGTCACGTGGGCTAACGATTAAATACACTCTTTGTGGGTTGTACAATTGAGAATTATTTGAACTAGACTCATTACTTTACAGTCTTATATCAGATAATAAATTTCAGATATCAATTATTGGCAATAAAATTTTCCAATGTAGCTAAAGTTAAGTTGTTTCTCAAAGCATAAAATTTGGTTTAAAGCAATAAGTTCAAAATAAACATATCTGTTACATAATTAAGCTATTTTCCATTCAACAAATTAAATTCATTTGAAGGTACTGTATGAGTTATTTCTTGAAGTAACCTTATAATACAACACAGTTTACCATGACTTAGCTCAAAATTTCCATATTACAGTACTACTGTAACTGGGATTATACAGGTATATAATACCATGTCTTTTTTTGTATAATAACACCTGCAAACAAAAATGCAGTGCTGTATACACTTCATTAATTTTGAAGATGAACAGAGGTGATAAAAAAAAAAAAAATCAATTACAGAGAACAAAGGCTCATTAGCAGTGCAGATACTCATCTAGGATAATGAAAAAAAAATTCATCAAGGAGAGACTAGGATAATGAAAAAATATTAATCTAGGAAAGACTAGGATAATGAATAAAATAATCAGTAGGATTATAAAACTGTACAATTCCAGCCATTATGCATATGTTAAAAAGGTCTGACACTTATTTGGACACAAAACCTACAGTATCACATTTATGAAAACCACTACTTTAGTGGCTTGAAACTCTAGTTCTGTTATAAACATATAATAAACCCTTACCTCTAATTTGTGTGCTGGAGATTCTGGAAGGGACTCGTTCAAAAAATCCTCTAGAGATTTTGGAGTATTATTTGTAGGTTTGGATTTGATCCCCTCCATTAAGGACTCACCTCTCCTTAATGCTTCCTCTCTCTGCTTCGCTAACTTTGCTTCTCTACGCTCGAGTCGGATAAGTTTTGATTTTCTGCAAGGTGGTTTACTTGGATCTGGTCCTATGAACAGAAAATAAAATCATCTCTTTATTAACAATAAAAATTCAATGGCAAACAGCATACCAAAATCAAACCTTGTCTTTCAGACAAGAGGTCAGTCAAAGCTGCATATTGATATTTGTTGATCTCCAGTATCTAACACATGAACTGCCAAGAAATCTTATTTAAGTTTCTATTCATTCTTCCCAGGTACTAAATGAATAATCTTTATAGAAAAAAATTACCATCATTAATATATTTTCTTCAAAAATTTAAATCTAAAAACAAATGAAGTTTTCCAAGAGTCAAAACTTTCCCCTCTTCCATAAACAAAAGAAACTTACCAACTGTTTTACGGGGTGATTTAGGAGACAAGTTATTAATGCCATTGTTTCTTACTACTTTTGGTGAATTCTGTGAAGGCGAGGATGTGTCACCACGATCGCCGACTTCGGAAACCTTATCACTAACGCTGTGGTTGGACTCTCTTGCACTTGCAGTGCATGTTCCTGATGAAAGGTGGGAGTATACAATTCATAGAATCATCAACAGATTTTAAAAAAATATATCATACGTAGTTGATCATAACTATAATACAAATGGTTCATGTGGCTATGAATTTCATTTCTTTACATGGGGAAACCCTCACAAAGAAAAATATTGTAATAATAGAACCCACAAGAGATCCTGAATTATATTTAAACAGTAAAAGTTCCTGATTAATTTTTCAGCACTTTTCCTTATGTCAGTCTGACTACACTCAAATTTTCTTGATTACCTGCTCGTTATCATTACTAGCATTAGCCTTTTCTCCTTTATGTTAATCCAGCCAGAGCCAAAAATCCTTTCTTTAGGATAGGCCATTAAATAAATCAATTTTCTTTTGGTTAGGCAGCCTAAAATTAAATTCCTATTTTTGGATTAGGCAGACTGAAAATAAATTCCATTCTTTAGGTAACTATAATTGATAGGAGCTTGAATTCCGAGGTAAAATACTTAAACCAATGACTAATTGTCTGTATGACTTTTGTCATCAACTAAAATCTTAGTTACATTACAAAAATATTGTTTCACAGATAACTCCATACTTAGACGTATAGTACATAATTAATCCTCAGGGACTATAGTGCTTATATCCCACTGTATCTAGGAACTAATCATTACATACCGCCAACCCAACAGGTAGAGCTACCTTCACTTCAACCTTTGAATAAGGCCTTAAAGAGTGGTTGCAACAGGCAAAGTAACTTTCAAGGGGACCAGCCAGAAAGCCAATATATAGGGGTATGGGGGAAAATTGCAAAATCTTGAAAAAATTCACTGAGCTTCGTATGGTAATGAAGAATTTATAAATTAAATATTTTGTCAAAATTGCTCTTACTTTCATAGTTACAGGGTAATTAGTAAAAGTAACTAAGAAAATGCAGTATTTCTTCTGTTATAAATTTTGATCATTATTACATTTTAATGTAAAAAATTGTGAGCAATGGCATCTGTATAGATTCCATGAATCACCAGACAGAAAGTTATGATTACAGCCTTCATTACTAGCACAAACCTCAAAGAGTAAATGTTTGAGTTTGAGTTTGACCTCAGACATTCGCTTGCTTTTAAGTCTTGTTTTTCTTGGTTTTGGCAAGAATTTCATCATGTCAAAGAGGAAAAGACAATATCAATATCTAGCTAACATAAGGAAGAAAATTTGCTCTAATAAGAGTTCAGAAGTGGGTAATATCGGTGATATTAGCAGAGTTAGTGAAGAAGAGCGTATTGTGGATGAAAGAGCTACCGTCTTGCTTGACAGGAGCCTGAAGAAGCAAGATATTGAGCTAAGGGATCTTCATCTATGATTAAATTATGATTCATAACATTATTTGGTTCATAAATATCCGAAAAGGAACATGAAATTCATAATAATCATGATTTATTAATACTGTCTGTAAAAATAAAGAAAAACTTTGAACGCCCTATCTCAAAACAACTTATTGACCTTAAAATTCTATCTTCTCACTTAGTTTTAAAGATATAGCATTGAAATTTAATATATAAGTTAGAAAGACATTATTAAACAATCAAATAATTCAGCCCTTTTTTTCCATCAGGTCTATACGTATAAGGTAGTAATCCCAGGTCTTAATATTAAGTATCAAGGAATTTGAAAAACACTTTTTCAGGATAAATCACCCTGGCGTTGCAAAAACGAAGGCCAGAGGCAAAAATCCTATGCAGTTTGGAGATGTCCTAAGTAACCTTATTAAGTGGTATGAATATCAAATTCCTGTCCTTAAAAAACGGCATTTGCCCAAAGACCCCCTCAAGGTCACAGGTTCGTATGAAAAGGTAAAATACAAATTGATTAAAATTTGTTCATATACATGGTACAAAGCTTTGACACTTGAAAGGAGACAACCTTAGGAGGGCAGAGGTCCTTAAATCTAAACTGGCTGGTTTACTGACACGGGAAATGTCAGCATACTTTGGTCCTGTAAAAGGAGCTAGTGTCACAACTCTTGTCAACCTCCCAGCTACCTGAGTAAAGCGATGTCACAGATGTTAGGCTCAACCCCCACTAGGGACAAGTGGACGGTCAAAGAGGAATCTGTATCCTTCTGGATAAGTGTGTCCAAATGTAAGGCATTAATGTATAAGAGAAAAGGGTATGCATAAATTATACATATCCTTCCATTCTCATAGGAGGATGGGAGATAAACTTCAATACAAACAAAATGTAAAGAAAATGTACTCAGTCGAGTAGCTCACCTACATCGATCATCAGGTGCAGCTCCAAAATAGTTTGAATGCTGAACACAAAAGGGGAAGAAGAAATAAGTGTAAATCAAGCCAAGTAGGCCACTGAAAAGTACGTCTGTACAAGACGGCAGGCGAAATCAATGTAAAGGTAGCTCAACCTGCTGGTGGGTGGGGCTTAGCAGCCACCCAACCGTGTTTAACTGGTTAAAAGCTTAACGGGCATTCCAGCTTAGCTTCTATTGAAGGTCAAGTTTGTATTATGCATAGGAAAAATTAATTATGTTATGTGAAGTATTACTACTAATTTAATATTTTCCAATTATTGGTCTTCAAAAATCCTAGATACTACTTTCTTAAATAACAATTAATTGTCCATTGTCTGCAGACTTGCTCTACATAGGTAAAACCTAACATTGTGCTTTCTATTTGTAATTTTGATTGTACACGATTTCATTGTAAAAAATAAAAGTACATTTGTTAATCATACACTCTCTATTCACTTTAATGCTGAGACTCGAGATAAAGAAAACCTCCAGATAGCTGTCTGGGATAAAAGGTCCGATTGAAAGCTTTTACAATCAAGATCAGTAATCCGTAATTGTTTGTAAAAAATAATTGATAACAAAGGGACTAACAGTACTATCTATTACAACAGACTAAATCCTGGAAGGTCCATGTTACTGTAAATAACGCTTGGGAAAAATTAAAGCTAATTTAGCTAGGAATATCTAAGAATAGATTTGGTAACAGTAAAGTAGTCACAGAAAAAGCTTGGTTGTTACGCAAGTGAAGCTGGGGATCCAACAGCTAGCACTAACCCTGTTGCAAAATAGCTAGCAGACAATCTTCTAATGGTTACACGAGAGTGGAATTAAGAATTGTGACAACCACCATTGTCAACGACTTAAATGATTGAAATGTACAACAAACATATAGCAATGATATATATTATCACTAAAGTAATATATTTCCAAAAGAATTATAACTTATCTAAAAATTAAATTATTAATACTACAACAGTATAGGAATAACTCATTCTTCTCATAAAACTCCAGCTACTGGCAGATTAAGATTCTTTATCCCTTTAAATCTTTCTTGGCACTACATTCTACAAAAACACTGAAACAAAAAGACTTACTCATAATGTCCATTACCTTTGGCATTCTCAATAGCAACAGGTGACACAGAAACCATAGACAAATCTGTGGTAGTATCAAACTTGGGTTTTACATATTCTTGGTTTCCTGTGGGACTTACACATTGTTCTGAAAAGATAAGCGATGGGTTTCTGGGAATTGTACACAAAGATTTTATTCATATTAGATTTAGTAAGCTTTATCTCTAAATAATATGAATTACTGCATTTAATTTTTGTTCTGCAATATATTTCATCCAAACCCTATAGGGTGGATATACATACTTCGAGGAGGGTGATGCTCACATGTGCAGTGATCTAGTTTTAAGACTATAATAATTGACAAGTGCTGTTCTACACAGATTATTGATTGATTTAAAGTTTTCTGGCATCCTGACATCTAAGGACATTGACACCGATCTACACACGTTGGTATCTTCAAAAAAAAAAAAATTTTATAAGCCAATGAATATAGAATAAAACCTCACCATTGTCCGAAGTTTTCCCTCCTCCTTCAAGTTTTACATCTCCATGGCTAAGATATCGATGAAACCTTTTCAAAACCTTCTTCTGTCCTTTGGTTAACTTGACTTCTGTAGCGTTACATCTGGCAATAAACCATTATCACATTAAATTGTTATAAATAGCTTGAGCAGACCATGCACATGTGTATCAGAATTACTGTAGTACAGTACAGTATTAATGTTCACAAAATTTATATACAGTACAGTACATGTAAAATACCAACTTCTAAAAATGAAAAGATAAAAATACACTGCCAGTATATAAGTTTTTACTTGACTTCGGACTGCCTTTTGATTGTACAGTAGTAACAGAAACTACATAAAACTTATCAAATAGTTTTCAATTCCTGGATATAGATACGACTATCAAAAAATTAATTCTCTGGTCACTACGACTCCATAAAATTTTGCTAACTAACAAGACAACCAAATTGTCAATTTAGCACTCCATGAATGAAAAAAAAAATGTATAGGATAAATATTTAACTGAATAGGCCACACTAATGCTTTTCTAAAAGCACAAGTTTCTTCCATTCCCAATAAGCTTCAATTATTCAATCTGCGGATATTTTAGTCTGCTCATAAAAAAAAAAAAAACTACACCAAATTCAACTTGTTATATGGGAGTAAACAATACTTACTTAATGGTATACAAGGGACAGCAAGTCTTATTCATGGTTGGCTTGTAACAGTATTTACCACTTCGCCGCCATCCTCTATCTATGAGATCTTGGTAATCCCCCACAGCCATTCTATGAGCCCACATACCTGTTATGAATCAATATCGTAATAAAAATGTGTTTCTCAGAATAAGCTGCAATTTATCAAAGCAGATCCAAAATTACCATACAGTATTCCAACTCTATCATATACAGTATCAACAGTTGTCTGTGATCTTAACTTTCAAAGCACACTGGACTGTCCCTAAAACTTTACAGGCCAATATGTACAGTGCTGTATATGGGCAATTGAGCGGTCCAGGGACCCGATATCCTGATTGGAGGTACATCTTACGTTAACTTTAATTAAGGAATGTTAGGAATATTCACAAACTGTATTGTATTTATAAAAGTATCACATGACATATGCATTTTCCAAAACATTAGATGGTTGCCACTTGCCAGTCAGTAGAGTACTGTATTATAAAGCTCAAAATATGAATTATTATTGTATTGGATACAGTACTAAAACCAAAAAAATTATTTTAGTATAAAGTGCAGTATGAAATTCAGAGAACTGTTAATGTCTTAATTTCAGAAAGTGGCTGTAATTAGCTAAATGCATTGTTGAAAAGATATATTAAGAGCAAAATCACAAATTTTAAGTCATTTGTATTTTTCCTAACATACTTACCGAGAACTACTTTCTTAGGAGGTACCTGGAATCTCCTCTCAACCGACCAGAGTTTTGTGTAGTCTACCCTACTTCCGTTTTCTGTGGTGACTAACTCAGGCGTAAGGAGAACGTGCCCTGAGGGTAGTCCTGGGCTAGGTCGGAGTTAGCTTGTGTCTCGCTCGCCAGTAAGTTACTGGATGGTACAAAAGGTCTTCAAGGTCAGTAAGGCACTCGGGGAAGGTAGGGTGGGCCCTTACCCGAAAGTAGTTCTTGGTAAGTATGTTAGGAAAAATACAAATTACTTAAAATTTGTGATTTGTTCCAACAGAGACTTACCTCGAACTACTTTCTTAGGAGACTTACACTTTAGGAGGTGGGAGTGTCTTCCTGAACTTCAGACCAAGCTAACCGGACGTCCAGGAACCTAGATGGGAAGTAGGTTGCAATATATATATGGAAAACGAAACGTAGGGAAAACTACACAAAGAGCTCATGTTAGTGTCTAAGTACTTACCCTTTAAAAAATTCCATGATGCTGAGTCCTGTGGCGAAGTTGTAGAGACGTGTCTTCTTCGGGTTGTATGTGGGGTTATCTCCGAGTAGGGAAAGGAAAAAAGGGAAAAGGGTGAAAGGGAACGTACATGTGTCTCTTGGGTTTGCTATCCACGATTGTACCTGGGGCTTCACCGTTAAATCGTTTGGAGCGCGGAGATGACTGTCCCAATAGAGAAACCGTCTAAAGACCTCCTCGAGCAATCCTTGAGGTAATGCGTTGTGAAGGTCGACTGGTTCGACCAGGTGCCTGCTCTAAGGATCTGGCCCACCGCCATGTTCCTCTCAAAAGCCAGAGAAGTACTTAGACCCCTAATGTCATGGGGCCTGGGATTACTTGGTAGGGGCAGGCCCTCATCAGTATAGGCCCTGACAATAACCCGTCTCAGCCAAAAGGAAATGGTATTCTTAGATACCTACTTTTTCTATACACCCGTAGAGACAAAAAGATTTTTGATACCAGGGCGGAGATGGGCAGTCCTCTCAAGGTATTTTCTCACGGCACGGACGGGGCACAACTTCAAATCTTCTGGATTCCCTGTCCTAGGGATAGCCGGCATTGAAAAACCCTCGAACTTAGGGTCCCAGACCGCTGGATTCTGTGTCTTTGCTACGAAAGAAGGGACGAACTTGAGGGAGACAAGAAGACCGTCTTGAGAGTGAGATCCCTGTCCACTATGTTCTTCAGGGGTTCAAACGGCGGCCCACTTAACATTTTCAATACCCTTGCCATGTCCCACTGCGGCACCCTGGAGGCTTGCGGAGGGCATGCTTGTTCGAAGCTCCTGATGAGCATAGAGATGTGCCTAGAGGAGCCCAGATCAATGCCCTTCAGAAGGAAGACTTGGCCCAAGGCTGCACGGACTCCTTTGATGGCCGGAATTGACATGCCCACTTCGTCTCCGAGATGCACTAGAAAATACGCAATATCTGGGACCGAGGCTTTTCGAGGCTTGATGTTCTTTGAGGCACACCATTTCGTAAAAGTAGCCCATTTTGCTTGGTAGACCACTGCTGAAGACCGTCTCAGAGAACGTGACATCTTCTATGCAGTACCTGTTGAATATCCTTCCTTCCTCAGGAGCTGCTCGATAGTCTCCAGGCATGAAGGCGAAGAGACTGAGGATTGTCGTGGAACCTTTGGAAGTGTGGGTGCCGTAGAAGGTCTGGCCTGTCGGGCAGAGGCCACGGGGAAGACATGCCAGGTCTCTTAGATCCGCGAACCACTCCCTCTCCGGCCACCAGGGCGCTACCAAAGTCATCTTTAAGTTTCGAGCCGTCCGTACTCTGTTGAGCACTTGCCTGATCAATACGAAGGGGGGAAAAGCGTACACGTCGAGGTTGTCCCATTTGTGTTGAAAAGCATCTTCCAACACCGCCTTTGGGTCTGGGACAGGAGAACAAAATATGTGGAGTTGTGCGTTCAGTCTGGTTGCAAAGAGATCCATCACCGGCGAGCCCCATTTTTGAATGATGAGTCCGGCTACTTCTGGGAGGAGGGACCACTCTGTTCCCACTACTTGTCTCATTGTGCTGAGCCCGTCGGCTAGGACGTTCTTTTTGCCTGGAATGAACCTTGCTGAAATCACGATCTGTTCCGACTCGGCCCAATCCAGGATCTCCAAAGTGAGATCGCACAACTCCTTCGATTTTAGACCTCCGTGTTTCTTTATGTACGCTACTACAGTGGCATTGTCGCACATCAACGCCACTGTGTTTCCCCTCAGAAGATCTACGAACTGTAGGCAAGCTTCTCGGACTGCCTTCATCTCTAGGACGTTGATGTGCTGACCTTTCTCCTCATCCGTCCAAGTTCCTCTCGTTGACTCGTTGAGGAGATGTGGCCCCCACCCCTCTTTAGAGGCGTCCGTGAACAGAAGCATCTCGGGAGGCTCGGTTGCGAAGGGCATCCCCTTGAGGGTATTCGACCGACCCAGCCACCACTCCAGGGAGTGTATTGTCTCCGGCAGGACGGGAATTAACTTGTAGGGCGAGTCCACTTGGTTCCAGAGCCCCATTGGACGCTCCTGAGTCTGAGCCTCCCTTGGGAAACGAGTTTCTCCAATGACACTAGGTGCCCTATTAACCTTTGCCAGTCTTTGGCTCTCCTGGGTTGTCTCGAAAGGAAAGGCAGGAGGATCCGTTCCAGGTCGTTCAACCGTTCCTCCGACGGAAAGGCATCATACCCAAGTAAGTCATCCTGGTGGAGGGAGACAGATTCTATTTCTCCACGTTGATCGTGATACCCAGATCCTCGCAGAATTGAATCAGTTTTACTTCTTGCTCCTTCAAAACTTCCTCTGAGGAGGAAATGAGTAACCAGTCGTCCAGGTATCGATTGAGGCGAATACCCCGCTCGTGAGCCCACACAGAAACTGTCGTGAAGACTCCGTGAATACCTGGGGAGCTGTTGACAAACCGAAGCAGAGGGTCTTGAACTGCAGGATCTGGGAACCCCACTTCACCCGGAGAAACTTCCTGCTTGAGGGGTGGATCGGGATTTGAAAGTATGCGTCCTTGAGGTCTATGGACATCATGAAGTCCCCTTCCCTCAAGGACTGCAGGACCGACTTCGGGGTGTCCATTTTGAAGTCCGTCTTGCAAACAAACTTGTTGAGGGCTGACAGGCCTATCACCGGTCTCCAACCCCCTGTCGCTTTCTCCACCAGAAAAAGACGACTGTAGAAGCCTGGGCCCGGATGTAGGACCATTTCCACCGCACCTTTCTCCAACATAGTGGAAACTTCCTCCTGAAGGGCCGCCCTCTTCGAGGGGTCCTTGGGTGCTAGCCACTCCGCCAGACTGGCTGCGATCAAAGGTGGAGGTTCTGTTAGGAACGGGAGTCTGTACCCTTCTTTCAGTACGGATACTGTCCAGGGCTCCGCACCGTGGGCACTCCATGTTTGCCAAAAATGTCTGAGGCATCCTCCAACCTGAGGCTTGGGCAGGAGTAGGGGGCCTCCCACTCTATCTCCTTCTGGAGGAGCGGCCTGAACGCCCTCTCCTGGACGCTGAGTAGGCCGTCCTAAAAGAGGCAGACGCTGCTGGGGCTCCTCTACGGGGGGGCTGCGGTGGTTGAGCAAAAGAGGTAGATGGAGCGTCTCTCCTCGTCTGGCTAGGAGAGGCACGAGAAGTAGAGGGGCCATCCGATGACGACGTCCTGTAAGTGGGCCTCCTCACGGAGTGAGATCTGGGTGCACCAACTTCCTTCCTTTTCAAGACCTTTTCCATGATCTCCTCCAGCTGTTTCAACGCAAACAGGGAGTCACCCCACACAGGCTGGCTCCTCAAAGCCCTTGCCTCTCTGTCAAGGATTTTCCGGGAAAGCTTGGCTAAGACCGTATTCCTTCTCCTAAGCACCCAGTTGGCTGACAGGGCAAGAGACTGGAAAGTCAGGAACTTTAAGGTCTTTCCCCCGGAGATGATGAGTTCCTTCAGGAGTTCTTGGTTCGCAGGGTCTGTCAAGTCGTAGGTGGCTTGAACACCTACCAGAGTGGAGGCCCACCAGTCCAACCAGGAGGCGACGTGGACTAAGTCCTTGGACATCTCCTCCATCATCGAAGCCTCCGACTGTGAAAAACAAATCGGGGCTGACGCGGCTCTGTCCTCCGGGGCACCCTGACTCAACACTTCAAGGGAAGACTCCATTTTGCAGGCTCCCGGTCGCTGCCCCTCTGGCACATAAAACCTACTCTGGGACCTTAGTCCCTGGAGTAACTTTGAGGAACTCTGGGACTTGGGGGCTTCGGCATTGCCCGCCATAACCTTGTCCACTTGGGGGCGGCCCAGGACCAAATCCCTGGCCACAGGCAGCGCCAGGGAGGGTTTCTGCTGCACGGGGGCCTCCATCAGACGATTAAGGCTGGAACGCCAGGCATCCTCGTCGGAGAGAACAGGTTCCTCAATCCGGTGATGCCTCCGTATGAGACCTAACACCCTCCGATATGCCGAGTCCTCGGTTGGGGAACCTTCACTGTCGCCAGCAACTCCCTCCGTCTGAGGCCGAGGCACCCCCACCTATCGCTGTGGCTCGGACTCGACGAGCACCTCCCTGTGGTGGTGGTAACAGTCTGTGCCGACGGGAACCTCCGAATTAGACCTGGGTGTCGGGACGGGAATTGCCGTATCGGCGAGGACTTCCGTCCGTAATATGTCTTTGGGCAAAGAGGGCGAGACTTCCGTGGGCTGGCCCGACGGAGGAAGCCGTCCCTGCGAGTCCATTGGCCGAGTCAACTGTGCTGACCCGACGAGGCTGCCCGTCCGGAAACGCGACTCCCCCCGCTGGGCGGGTTGAGCCGGAAGCTTCGCGGCCTTACGCCTACCTGAAGAGGTCTTCTCGCTCTGTTCCTTACGAGGGTCATACTTATGCCTGGCAGAGAGCCTCCGTGGAGAACCGTCTCTAGGCCGGCGAATCGGAGAACGCGGGAAATCGTCGAAGTCCTCGACCCTCCTGCGGGGAACGAAGACACATTCACCTTTGGGGGACCTACTCCTCCTGTACTTCCTCCTCGGGGACCTGGAACGTCTTCTGCTATACCTTGAACGTGACCTCGAACGGGAGCGCCTGCTCCTGGATCTCTCCCTCCTCCAACAGCGCCTCCTCCTCGCTTCACCCTCCGAAGAGAACGATGAGCCGGCCTCCGAAGACCCCGACGATACTGCATAACCCGACCGACGGGCAGACTCGAGGGCAACGGAGGTCTTCGCGAACTGTTGAGTTCCGGAGGTCGAAGGTTGCAAAAACGAGTCAGGAACCGCCGACAGAGGGGCTGGAAGGGAGGTCGGCTGCACCACGCTGAGGAACCAGGAATCTAGGCCATCCTCCATCCTCAACGGGGACCTACCTGGAGTTTTCGGGAGCTTCCATCCGAAGGGTTCCCCTACCGTCGAGTCCAACCTATGCTGGACGCCATCAGCTGCTGAGGTACCTGAAACGCAGGCCCAAGACGCGGGCGAAGAGACAGGGACAGTATTACTCCTCATGGGGTCATCGGAGGAGACGTGCCCCCCAATCACAAGGGCAGAGTCCCCAAGACCCCCAGACAAAGCACTTTCAGGCCCCCCACTAGCCTGTGAAGATTCAGCAACCCCCACATCATGAATATTAGACTCTTGGGGAAGAGCTATCGGCACCTTCCCTGCAACGGACTTACCTCGTCCCCTACCCTGGGTAGGGGAAGAAGGAACAGAAACCTCGTCAGACCTCCCACTGGGCGCCGGCAAAGGCGAAGAGATGCTCGCCTTCCTGGGGGACCGTTTAGAGGACTTCTTTTTCTTTGTGCTAAAACGAACCCACTGGATCTCACTCCAATTCACACACTCCGGGCACGTATCCGCCGGCGAGCACACTTTACCCCTACAGGAAGAGCAAAGGGAATGCGGGTCAACCTCCAGCTTGGATAGGAACGCTCCACACAACTTCCCGGCTCTAGGCCCAGGACAACGGCGGGTCTGCCCCATCACAACACAAAACCACAAGACACAGGAACGCAGGGAAAGGATAAGAAATACACTTGGGGAAGCACAAGGGAATCACGCGAACACGCGAGAACGCAAGGGAAAGCACAGAGATACCACGCGGAAACCACGTGGGACACACGTGTCGGAGACACA
The DNA here is from genome assembly GCF_036898095.1 of Palaemon carinicauda. Taxonomy (NCBI): domain Eukaryota; kingdom Metazoa; phylum Arthropoda; class Malacostraca; order Decapoda; family Palaemonidae; genus Palaemon; species Palaemon carinicauda. Next base: position 178,549,224 of record NC_090729.1, on the reverse strand, counting down.
AAGGATCGCAAGAGAATGGAGAGCGACGGGATGGTATCACCACGCGACCAGAGAACTTACTGACGAGCGAGACCCAAGCTAACTCCGACCTAGCTCAGGACTACCCTCAGGGCATGTTCTCCTTACGCCTGAGTTAGTCCCCACAGAAAACGGGAGTAGGATAGACTACACAAAACTCTGGTCGGTTGAGAGGAGATTCCAGGTACCTCCTAAGAAAGTAGTTCGAGGTAAGTCTCTGTGTTGGAACAATATGCATTAACACTGCACTGGATATAATCTTTTGGCTCTTATAATAAATAGTAAATAAAGACCAGAATGACAATTTTTTAAAAAGCTATTTGTATTTTTTCTAATTTTACAAAACTGAGTCCTTTAATTATAGGTGATGAAAACACCGAAAGCTGGAACACGGCAAACTAACCAGCGACTGAACCATGTCTGACGAAAGTTCTGCCATAGTTGGCTCTTCACGTTATCTCCTTCCTTCAGGGAAGGTGGCAGCCCGGACTACCACTGACATATTTAAATAGGAACGATTTCCATTTGTATTTGGCATGTAAACAATGTACAAACGAGCTACAAGCAAGGGGTGTGCTCTACAACGTTCACAGTGTCACACACAGGTGACGTTCATAAGTCATGGTTCTCTATATCCTCCCAAGTCTTGATCGGCTAGGAAGAGACTGATAAAGTTTGAACAGTAATTAACTGGGTCATTGAGTTTAAAATGGAAAATCTTCACTGAACAGCCTGATAGTTCTGTAAATTATACTGATAAATGAATGTAATGAGGATGGTAATATGACATCTAGTCTAATAACAGGTTGATCAAACATTCTTCAAACTAGTCAAGTTACACAACGCAATAATTACACTGATGAAAGTAATGCAATGTCTGATATAATATCAGGTCGATCGAGCATTCTACGACATTGGATATAGACATGTTAATCATGAGATGAAAAATCATAGTCTTCATGCCATTTGGGCGTTTTGACAGTCCTGGATGGCCGGCCCACGGCGAAACCAATTGGTGGGATGGGATTTGCTAGTTGGGGTGGAGCGGCTGGCGTTGAAGGTCTGACACAACTTGGTGTTGCTGGTGGGGGCAGTGGAGTTTGGTCGTTCGGCGTTGTGTGTATAAGCTGGCGAGTGTGGTTGGCCGGCTTTACAGGCGTGAGTGGGGAAGGTTGATCGACTGATGTTGGGTAATGTCGGTCAGCCAGCAGTTGTGGTTGGTCAGCAGGCGGGTCTGGCGGTGTTGATACGTGTCGGTTAGTCTCCTTCGGCTTGGTCGGGGCCGCGCTTGCGGATGGTTGAAGGGGTATGCCACCATAGGTTATATTTTGCGGCTCTGTCGGGGTCGTAACCGGTGTGAACTTTCTCAAGAATTTCCGATTGCGCAGCGATACTCGGCCCGAGCCATCAACCTTTACCACGTACTGGTCGTACTGCCTTACCTCGACGACTGTCCCGGTCCTGTCCCATTTGGTGGTATGTGGGCCAGTTTGATTCTGGATGCGAATATGGTCACCAACCCGTAGGGGTGGCAGACGGCGAGTGTGTTGTGACCAAGTGTCCATCATGCGGACATGGCGCTTGCGTAGGGCTTCTTCCCTGGATGTCAGGGTTTCGCGCCATGTGGTGTGTGGGTTGTACTTCCCAGGAAGGATAGGGATGAGATCGCGGATCGGGTGACCGAAGACGCACATGGCTGGGGAGATTCTTGTGACTGGGTCTGGAGTGTTCCTGTAGTGGAGGACTGCTTTCTGAAAGGCATCTGTGTCTAGGTCTCCATTTGTCCCCGTGTTGTTAGTAATCAGGCACTTCATCGTTTTCACTCCGATTTCTGCTCGGCAATTGCTGTGTGGAAATGCTACTGATGACAGTCGGTGGTGGACACCCCAGTCTCTCAAGAACCCACGTGTTTCGGTTGCCGTGAATTCTGGCCCACCATCGCTGGCAAGTTCCTCAGGAATTCCGTACGTGACGAATGCACGGCGCAGGTTGTCAATTAGTCCTTTAGCACCACTGGTAGACTTTGATATAAGTGGCCAGTTCGAGTATCGGTCCACAATTACCAGGTAGTGGGCGCCCTTGTGAGTGAAGTAGTCGGCACACATTGACTGGAATGGGTAAACAGGCAAGACGGGTGGGGTAGGGGGGGGGGCGGATGGTTGGGAGGGGGTCATGCGGTGGCAATCCTCACAGTTATCTCTAATCGCCTGTATGTCTGCGGTAATGCCTGGCCAGTACACTGATGCCTCTGCACGAGCAGTCATCATGGAAACACCCTGATGTGCCGAATGTAATGCGGATAGGACACCCTGGCGCAAGCACGTCGGGATGATAACACGATCTTTGAACAATGCGACACCGTCGAAGGTGATGAGCTCGTTCCGTATGTGGTAGTACGCACGGAGGTGTTGTGGCATGTCATCTTTTGATGTCGGGAACCCATGTTCGATGAGCTCTGTGAGCGCGTGAAGGGCGGGATCGCTTGCTGTAGATTCCCGTACACGGTCCCAGGTGACCGCTGGAAGGGAATCTAGGGCTGTGAGGTATGCGGGCTCTTCAATCGTGCATGTGTCACAGTCCCTCATGCGTATGCCGGCAAGGATATCGTGGAGGACGACGGTATGGAGTGGTCGCAGACTGATGCATTGTCGTCAGGGAGATACAGTTTTTCTGGGTTGGTGTCGCCTCTCGGATGACGTGAAATGGCATCAGCTGCTTTGTTGCGCATCCCTGGCACGTATACGATGCGGAAGCGGTAGCGCAGTGTCTTCTCCTTTAGGTTGCGCAGTCGGGGATTCGGGATGTCATCCAGGGATCGGTTCCCCAACACCTTTAATAGTGGCTTGTGATCTACCGCAATGACCAGGTTTGAGCAGCCGAGGACAAAGTAGCGTGATTTGTCAAGGGCATTGGCTACCGCCAGGGCTTCCCCCTCTATCGCGGCATACCTGGATTTGGCTGGGTGCGTGAAACGACTCCCGACTAGGGTCACCTTCCAACCTTCGCGGCAGCAGAATGGCTTGTCTGTTGGGCATTGGCAATGTTTTTGGAATAGCCAGAACCCGATGCCTTCTTTAGACCAATCGGTCGCAAGGCATGTCGGCTTGGTTTTGTCGAAGATGCGCACCACGTTGGTAATTTCATCTACAATGGCCTCTTTAGATGCTTGGAATGAGCTTTCAAGATCGTCGGTCCACGTAAATGCCTTGTCGGGTTTCAGTAGCTCGCGGAATGAGAGCATGCGCTCAGCCATACTGAAAGCATAAGACACTTGGTTTACTAGGCCAAACCACGATCAAGCGTCGGTAATGTTCTTCAGGCGTGGGAAGTCTGATATTGCCTGCAGGTATTTCGCACAAGGGCGCACACTGTCCATTGAGATGGTGAAGCCGGCGAATTCTACCTCGCGACAGCCAAACAAAAATTTGTGGGGATTGAGGGTGATGCCGTTTCTCCCGCAGACGTCGAGCCAAGTGACTGCCTGGTAGAAGCTTTCCTCAATAGTGTCGGCCCACAGTAATGTGTCATCAACGCATTTCGTCATGTCACGGACGTCAGATACTATCTCATCATATCGCCTTGAGTAGCCATCGCCTGACGCGGCATAGCCTTGTGGGGCGACACAGTATCGATATCTGCCCCAGGGTGTGATAAAGGTGGTCATGTGGCGGTCCTCCTTGTGCAGTGGTACACTGTGGTATCCATTCCAGGCATCGAACACTGTTTTTAGTTTCCCCCGGTGGGACACAACGGGCCTGATGAAAGGGCGATTGGGTGTGGTGTGTTTCACGAGTGGCATGAGCATTGAGAGCCTGAAGGTCTACCGTCCTTCTAGGCTTCCCCGTCTTCTTGGCGCAGACTACCATTCTGTGGCACCATGTCACCGGCTCTCCTACGGGCACTGGCTCGATAACTCCCATTTTGACGTCTTGGTCCAGACCTGCTTTCACGGTTTCTTGCCAGTGTAACGCTACTGGAATGGGGGTGTGATGGGCAACGGGCTTAGCATCTGAGTCAACCATCAAGCGCATCGGTGGGCCCGCCATCATGGGGAGGGGCTGGTGGACGCACGTGTTGAATGTGCTGGAGGCATAAAGTTCCTTCAGGTATTGTTGAATGGCCTCCCTGTTACCTTCTGTGGCCGGCATGGGGATAGACGTAGGTTTACAGTAGGTGGGGGCGCCGTGCGCCGAGGACAATTGCATTGAGATGTCACGCCATTGTCACATTATCATTTTGCGGTGTACAATTGTCTGTGGTTGCCGCACTGCACGACATCTCACCCAGTGTGGGGAAATCTTTGGAGATTATGCCAAGATCGACGCAGGCGCTGCGTGACAAGAACACTCTGTCGGTCGAATCCGTGACATACACTATTTGCGGATCTCCGGCGTGTTCCGCAGAATCGGACGATGGCTCCCCCTAAGATGCGGATATCTTGTTTATTCGCAGCCTTCATTCTCATCGAGACCGGGAGCAGGTCCGCGGTCGTCAGTCCCATCTGCTCGATAACGTTAACCCCGACCAGACAACTCCGGCAACCGGTGTCGGCCATGGCAGGGAGTGTTGCAGGTCTTGCGTGCTTGACCGGTCTGAATCCCAGGGCGAGGTAATCCCCTGTATGGATGCTGAGTCGGAGGTTTATGAACAGCTGCGGTTGGGAGTTCCGCCTGAGCCATCTGTCGCACATGTTGTCATACAGGTGGTGATCTAGTGCTAGCAACTGTTCACCGTCGATCGTTCGGATATCTGACATGGCACACAACTCTACGAATGCTGCCGTCTGTTGTCGCATGCGTCTGTGTTGGTAGATTCAGCCACCAATTTACTCCGGCACATTCGCTCTATTTGGTTATCGCGATTACATTTGCGGCACTTTCTACTGTAAGCCGGGCACTCAGTCTTCCTGATTCGCCAGGGCGCATTCTTGCCATGGCCCTTCTCACCACAGTACCCGTAAACAGCTTGTCTGCCACCGTCACTTGCATCCGTCTGACGTGCATCACCCCTGTTTACCACGTTTTGGCGCTTGATGTGGCGATAGGAGCTGGTGACAGCCTCCGCGTCATGACTGTGGGTATCCAGCAATCGGGACGCAGACTGCTTACCAGACTCTTTCGCTTCGATGAACCTGATCGTTTCCTCCAGCGACATCTCCTGCCGCTGGTCGCTAAGTAGATCCAGCTGGATGTCCTGGTCAGCAATACCTCGTGCAAGCACATCTTTGATCACGTCGTCCGCAAAGTTTACGTTTAGTCCACATGTGCACCTCCTGACGTATTTGCATGTGTTTGCTTGGGCCTTCACGCGGGCGTGAAATGCCCGTATCGGTTCCTCGCGGCCCTGTCGCATGTTTGAGAGAGCCACCCGCGCCACCATTGCGTTCTCCCCGCGCACCGCGAGGGCTTTTATCGCACTAAGCACCGCATCCTCCGATTCGCCTGCCAGGCTCCTCCCCGCGGCGCTGGTGATGTCCTTGCGTAGGCTTTCCTCATATAATTCAAGGAGCTGTACCACAACATCATCCCCTTGGAGCCCGGTTCCCTTGCGGTATTCGCCCCAACGAGTTAGGAAATAGTCCCACTCCCCACTCGTGCCGGCCGCTGATATCGTTGGGCGCTTAAGTTTTTCAACCTTGGTGCTTGGCGGGTGGTATTGAGCTACTGGGCCCTGGGCATGAGTCGTTGTGTGTGCGTTCAGGAGCGCTGCGGTAATGATGGGCTCTGTGGATGCCTCGGTTCGATAGGTGCATCCAGGCACTGGGCAACCAATGCTTTGTGCGGCCATTTTGCTGCTTATCACTGTGAATTACCTACTAGGGAATTACTGACAGAGTGAATCACTTTAATCACTGTAAACCATTTGGATACTACTGACCTTTTGATTCCTTTTTGCTGTATTCACGTTCTCCACAGGTTTGCGGGTTTGTTCATATCGTGGTGTAGGGACACACAATCAGGTAGATCTAGTAACAGACCTAACTTGAATACACAGCAACACTGTTCTTGACAATTCCCGGTTGCATTAGACTCAAGTCCATTCACTTTAGTTATGGCCACGTTTAGTTTACCCTTGGCTGGCACTAGTCAACACATTATCACTCAGCTCGTTGCATCACTTACAATAATGTCTTTTAACAATGACTTCTCCTTTGGATCGTTTGTACATAAATAGAAACGATTTCCATTTGTATTTGGCATGTAAACAATGTACAAACGAGCTACAAGCGAGGGGTGTACTCTACAACGTTCACAGTGTCACACACAGGTGACGTTCATAAGTCATGGTTCTCTAATATTCCAAGACATGTCCCTCTTCTACACTGTCAACTATTGCAGAAGAGACCCTAGCTTGGTCCATGTCCATGGTAAAACTATGAGAAAAAAACCAGCATTTAATAGCGTTGACTGCAAAACGTGTCCATCTGCTAGGATAAGTCCGAGGATTCCTTCCCATGAAGTCAAAGAATTCTACTGATCATTGTAAATCTGGGCATAAGGATAGTTCAAGTGGATGTGAAGGGAGTTGCGATTCTCTTGGAGTCCACAGTTGAACAGTGGAAGGCATGGCCGCACCTTGAGTGACATGAAAAAGTCTCAAGAGGTATTATTATCATTATTACTTGCTAAGCTACAACCCTAATTGGAAAAGCAGAATGCTTCAAGTCCAGGGGCTCCAACTGGAAAAATAGCCCAGTGAGGAAAGGAAACAAGAAAAAATTAAATATTTTAAGAACAGTAACATTAAAATAAACATCTCCTATATAAACTATAAAAACTTTAACAAAACAAGAGGAATAGAAATAAGATAGAATAGTGTATCCTCTCCTGTAGCTTAGCGTGTAATAATGATAATAATGCCTCTGAGACTTTTCCATGTCACCCAAGGTTCCTAAATGGCCTAGGGTGAAGATGCCCATGCCTTTCACTGTAATCAAATGAATATGACACCACTGTTTCAAGGCTCAGACTTCTGCCAGGGAAAACAGAATGGTAAAAGTTTCCTGTTAGGGTGAATAACAGCTGGCGGACCCTTCTCTATTCTTTTTTGTCCGTGAACCCGCCTGCTTTCTGGAGATACAAACGATACCCAGAGGCAAAACTCTGTATCTATGTTTCTCCTGATTGAAGCATAGATGGTAAAAAATGACAAATTCGTAGATAATTTGTATTTTTCCTAACTAGGCTATTTAATAGGGGTATTACTTTCGGCGTAGCTGAAATGACGAGCCATTAGAATTTTAACGAGGGTTTACTACCCCATCGCTAGTTAGCGGGGGTACGGGAGGGTAGCTTGCTACCCCGCCCCATACACATACACACCTGTGCTTGAGCTCACTTTGCTTGGAGGTAGGACTTCAAGGGGATAGGGCTGGCGGGCAAGTTTGATTAAATAGCTAAGGTTTGTATAGTTAGGAAAAATACAAATTATCTACGAATTTGTCATTTGTTCCGTAACTGACATACAAACCACGCTATTTTATAGGGGTGACTCGCCCATTAGGAAGGGTGGAGGTCCCAGCCAGTACTGGCTTTTTGGCTTTGCACGGGGGCTCGTTATTTGAGTGTGTTAGCACTCAAAAATAAGGAGTCCCTGCACCTCGCTAGAACCTTGCTACGCAAGGAACTGCGGCCTACGCAAGCTGTGTGTGAAGGTATCATGAAGTGTGACTCGTCCTAGGAAGTTGACCTGTAGTTCTTTAGATGGAAACTTTAGGCTAGGACTCTCCCAATTCCACCTCGTCAGGGTATGGGGACATGACAGTATTAGCTTAATACTAGGAACACAAGGAAACATGGTTTACCTGCAGTGGTTTGAGGTCAGCTGTGCAGAGAACCCAGGATGCTGCTTTCCCCGAGAGGGGAAGATGAAGAAAAGAATAAGGGCTAGACAAACCTTTTCATTCATGCAGACTAAGACCGGGTAACAATGCCCTCAACCTTCTGCTACTTGTCCAATGAGCATGAGGTTTTAAACCAGCTGTTGTGCAGCCACCACAGGGCCGATAGAGAACGTATCGAGCCTCCTGTGGACAATGTCTTGCAGGTAGTGGGCTGTGAAGGTCGTCTGACGCTTCCACACCCCAACCTGAAGAACCTACGTCACCGAGAAATTCTTCTTGAAGGCCAGGGACGTAGCTACGCCCGACATCATGTGCTCTAGGGCGACGTGACGGAGGAGGGTCTGGATTCAGGGACAGATGAATCACCCTACAAATCCATGCCAAGATGGTGTTCTTGGTGACCCTCCTCTTAGTCCTCCCAGTGCTAACAAACAACGCTTGCACCTGAGGACGGACTGCAGACGTTCTTTTGAGATACTGCATACCCTCAAACTCCTTACTGGGCACAGTTGGAGATTGTCTGGGTCATCTGTTACAGAACGGAGACTCGAAATCTGGAAGGAGTCGAAACGAGGGTCCACTACCCCCGGGATTCTGAGTCTTAGTAATAAACTCACGGACAAATTTGAACGTTACCTCCCCCCATCCCCTTGAATGGGCGATGTCATACGAGAGACCATGATGTTCACTGACTCGCTTGGCCGAAGCCAAAGCTAGTAGGAACATCGTCTTCCAAGTTAGGTGGCGATCTGAAGCCTGGCGTAATACAGTATTTCATAGGGAGGTCTCTTAAGAGACCTGAGAACTCGAACCACGTTCCATGGAGGAGGTCTCACTTCCAACTAAGGGCAGGTAAGTTCGTAACTTCGTATGAGTAGGGAAAGTTCCAGCGAAGAAGAAATGTCCATTCCTTTGAGCCTGAAGGCTAGACTTAAGGCTGAGCGATAGCCTTTCACCGCCGAGACTAAAAGGCGCATTTCTTCCCGCAAATACACGAGGAACTCCGCTATTGCTGGAATAGTGGCATCAGAGATACCCCTTCCATGACACCAACCACAGAAGACTTTTCACTTTGCCTGGTAGTCAGATGTGGATGATTTTCGCAGATGTCCAGACATCCTGATTGCAACTTGTTGCGAAAATCCTCTCTCAGCGAGGAGATGCTGGATAGTCTCCAGGCGTGAAGTCGTAGCGAAACTACGGCTTTGTGGAAGATGTTGGCATGTGGTTGTCTGAGTAGATCGTGTCGCGGAGGGAGTGCTCTCGGAAGTTCCGTTAGGAGTTGCAGAAGGTCGGGAAACCATTCCGCGTGATGCCATAGCGGAGCTATGAGGGTCATTGAAAGACTGACCGATATTCTGGTCTTGTTGAGCACCTCCTCATCAGACAGAACGGGGGAAAGGCGAATACGTCGATGTTGTCCCACTGTTGTTGGAAGGCATCTTGCCAGAGCGCCTTGGGATCTGGGACTGGGGAGCAGTACAGCGGAAGCTTGAAGTTCAGAGCTGTTGCGAACAGATCCTCAGTCTGAGAACCCCACAAAGTCAGGACTTTGTTGGCTACTAGATGATCAAAAGACCACTCGGTACTCACTATCTGAGACGCTCTGCTCAGATTGTCGGCGAGCACATTCCTCTTGCCTGGAATGAAACGTGCCGATAGTGGAATCGAGTGGACTTCGGTCCATCTCAGTATCCACTGCAAGATGGGATAGCTGCTTCGAAAAGGTACCTCCTTGCTTGTTGATGTAAGCCACTACTGTGGTGTTGTCGCTCATCCTCACTACAGAGTGACCCGCCAGGTATTGTTGGAACTGTTGAAGGGCCAAGAAAATGGCCTTCATCTCTAGAAGATTTATATGGAGGCACTTTTCTGATTCTGACCACAGGCCTGAGGTCGTGTGGTGCAGAACGTGGGCCCCCCACCCTTTCTTTGAGGCATCCGAAAACAGCATCAAATCCGGGGGGAGGACGAGAAGATCCACACCTCTTCGTAGGTTCTCGTCCGTCACCCACCACAGGAGGTCCGTCCGTTCCGTAGGTCCCATAGGGATCATGACGTCCGGGAAATCGTAACCTTGATTCCACCGGGACTTGAGTCGCCACTGGAGGGATCTCATCCTGAGGCGGCCGTTGGTAACTAGACGAGCCAAAGATGAGAGGTGACCGAGGAGACGTAACCACGATTGAGCTGGAAGCTCCTCTCGTCTGAGGAAAGGGCTTGCGACCTTCCTCAGCCTATCTATACTGTCGTCTGATGGGAAGGCTTTGTGGAGATTGGTGTCTATAATCATGCCTAGGTATACCAGTCTTTGAGTGGGAAGCAGAGAGGACTTCTCGAGATTTACCCCGATCCCCAGATCCTGGCAAAGTCCCAGAAGTTTGTCTCGGTGTTGAAGAAGGGATGACGCCGAGTCTGCTAGGATCAGCCAGTCATACAGATAACGGAGGACACGGATGCCGATCCTGTGTGCCCACGAAGATATTAGGGTGAACACTCTGGTGAAAACCTGTGGTGCTGTGGAGAGACCGAAACACAGCACCATGAACTGGTACTCCTTGTTGTCTAGACTGAATCTTAAGTACTTCCTTGAAGACGGATGGACTGGGATCTGGAAGTACGCGTCCTTCAGATCCAGTGTGCACATGAAGTCTTGTGGTCTCACTGCAAGTCTGACCGTGTCTGTTATCTCTATGCAGAACAGAGTTTGTTTGAGAAACAACTTGTTCAGAGCCGAGAGGTCGATGACCGGTCTCCAGCCTCCAGACGCCTTCTTTACAAGAAAGAGTCGACTGAAGAAGCCTGGGGACCCATCGAGGACCTCTTGGAGAGCGCCCTTCTACAACATGGTCTGGACTTCTGCCCGAAGGGCTTGCCCCCTTGCTGATCCCATGGCAAGGGAGCTCAATGACACTGGATTCGTCGTCAGGGGAGGTAGAGATGTTGTGAACGGGACGCGATATCCCTGACGGATTACGGAAATCGTCCAGGAAGCGGCCCCGAGTTGCTGCCACCTGTCTGCGTAACTTTGTAGGCATCCCGCCACTGGTGGACGTGCAGGGGGACTACCAATCCTAGCGTTTGCGGCCTTGGATGCTCCCTCTAGGATTTTTCCCTCCCCTGGAGGACTTCTTGCCTTTCCTGTCCTTGACAGGAAAGGTCTTTGACACCACTGTCTTCGCTGCCGTTGTCGGTTTCGTGGTCTTGGTAGGACGGGGCTGCTGGGGCGCTGGAAGCTTATAGGGCTTGGATGTCAAAGCCCTATGTAGGAGGGAGTCTTGGAGGGACTTCCTTCACTTCTCAGCAGCATGCTCCACATCTTTAGGCTCAAACAGATTCATTCCCTCCACAGAAGAATGTCTGAGCCTGCTTTTCTTGGTGCTAGGGACCTTCTGATGGAACCTCTCAGCCACCGCATCCCGACATTTCAGGATGGTGTTCGCCCACAAGTTCGAGACTTGGTGGGCCAGAAACTCGATCGTGCGAGTGCCTGTGAGGAGGAAGATTTCCATAGCTTTCTTGGTACGTTCTTTGGAGAAATCCTCCGAATGTACTGTATCAGGATACCTAAGGTCCCTAACCAGATATCCAGCCACGAAGTGGCCTGCATAGCACACTTCACAACCTTCTCCTGATTAAGGATCTCAGTCGCCGAGAATGAGACCTGCCGATTGGAGAGTCTCTCAAGAGGGACTCCCCTGGTAAGCTCTTCCAAAGAATGGTGAAGGGGAAGAGCTAAACAAGGCTCCTCTAAGGTCTCGAAGTACCTCCTCTTCTGTAAGCAAGGTGGTGGGAGAAGCTTGTTGCCGGCACTAGATCGGCTGGAGGAGGCTAACTCAGAGCTGGACCGCGATCTTGTCCCTGGTACTCTTAACCCCCTGAGACCAGGGCAGAGCCGCACTGGCCTTAGAAGGTTTTTGAGTCCCAAAAACTCGGTCCAAGACTGAGCTTTGCTCTCCCGAGGAGGAATCTCTGGGTCAGCAAACCCATTGAGTCCTCATAAGAGTCAGAACCTGCCAAAATGCATGTTTTGACTCCTGTAGCTCTCCTCCAGATGTTGAACTTGCAGCGATGTCTCCTGTCCCCAAAGGCTCTTCTTGGGGAGAATCGCGGACGTTCTCCGAGTGACTGGCTGGCTCTGTTTTAAGTCTTGTCGAGGATTTTGGCACTATTTTAGAGTCCTTCGACTACCTCCTGGGAGGGATGCAGGACTCCAACAATGACGGAGGTAGGCTCTTCACCGCCCCTACCCGGGAAGACTTTTCAGCGTGAGGTGAGGTTTCCCTCATTGGTGCGATGGGGGAACGTCTCACCTCACGTGACTCCCCTGAGGACGGGAAATCCTCGTCCGACAGGGAGGGAGCCAAAGTCTGGGGGGGGGGAGCCTACATCGAAGGCTTTTGAGGAGACAGCTCAGTTCTCGGAGAAGTCATCGCATCCCAAACTCCTCTTTTTCTCTTCAGGGGGGTAGACGCAGCCAAGGATTTGTGGCCCAATTCAGAGAGAATAGGCTTGAAAGCTTGCGCAACCGCTCTGACTAGTGCCCCAAACCATGGCTGCTGGCTGACAGCTGTGCTGTCAGACACCTCCTTTGGAGGGACAGGGATCGACCGATCCCTGGGAGGAGTTTCCATAGGGGAGTTTGCCTGAAAAGAAAAGGAAGAAGAATTGACCCTGGACCTTTCTGGAACCTTCCCCTCCACCGGCGAGCGCGCTGTTCTGCGCTTGGGGGGGGGGGGGGGTGGTTTGGCGACCGCGACCTTGCCGTGCTTTGTCTTGCAGCCTCGCGCGCGGGAGGGTAGAGGCGATCGTGCTGGCACTCGTGCGATGGGGAATACCCGGGGTCGCGCGGGGGAGACTGGGTGCGCGCGGGACTGCTGATGCGCATGCATGCGCGCGCGAGGGTGATTGCGACGGCGCGTAGAAGCGTCCGCAGGAAGCTGATTGTGCGCTCGCGCGCGCAGGATCAGGATGATGGGCCCGTGGGTGTGTGGGCGAGAGATCGCGCGACCCAGAACATGTTGTAGGGTGCTCGCGCGCAGGAGAGAAATCCCTTGCGCGAGGGCGCGCAGTAGGAACCTGTGTGCGATGGCATGCCTCTTGTGGGCGCACATCAGGCTGGCAGTGTGTAGCTGCTGTGGGGGATGGGCCTGGGCGCGTATGCTCGTAGGCGTGAGCAGGTGAACGCGCGCGATTGCGTGCTGGCGAGGGATGGCGCGCAGGAGATAGCAGGCGGCGCGTTGGCGAGTAGGTGAAGTCTTAGACTTCCCTACCGCCCCCAGATCCGAAGATCGTGGGAGCGCAGGTGAGATGACAGTACGAGGGCGCTAGCGCGTGGGAGAGCGCTGGCGTGCAGGAGATCGTTGGCGAGCAGTAGGTTGATGGCACGCAATGGCACGCTGGCGAGCGGGTGAGCACTGGCGCGCTATCTCAGGAACAGCAGGTAATCGTTGGCGCGTAAGGGACGTGTGCGCGCTATCTCAGGAACAGCAGGTGATCGTTGGCGTGTAAGGGACGTGTATGCGCGATGGCTTGTACGTCCTTGTTGCCCCGAAGGGATCGGTGCCTGACTATGAAAGACAGGTTTTGTCGGCGCGTAAAGTGCATCAGCTGCCAGGAACGATGACGGCAGGTCAGCAGGTCTGCCGGGTGGAAGGTTGACGTGCCCTTTGAAAGGACAACCTTCCACTGAAGGGGATTGCAAACGATCCGCAATGAGGTCCAGGACCGTAGCAGGAACAGTCGGTGATATTTGACGAGGCTCCTCTGCAGCGGACTGCAATGATGATGATGAACCGAAGAGGCGCCTCCTCACCGCTTAATAAGGTGAAGGAAGGCCTCTCTGGCAAAGGGGAAGGCGAGCCTTGCTACGTATACGCCCTTTGTCTGCCGTTAGATCAGCAAGCTGACCTTCAGCAATCCTCTAAGAGGAGTCTCTGTGAGTGAACTCCCCCGAGGGGGAGAATCACCGGCAGGAGAGACTGTTGGACTTAGTTTCTCCCTCGTAGGTTGAGCAGGAACGGGAGAAACTAAGCGTTCAGCTACTGCGGGATGAGAAGAGGCAGAGGTATTAGGAGATACCGCATTAGATACCTTTGACACCACAACGTCACCAGTAGACAGAGGATCAACCTCTGCCAAAGTCGGCGATTGCTTGACAGCGGCACCCAATCGGATGATGTCAAGAAGTGCTTCCTTGGAGGGCAAACCCTCGAGCCCCAAGGAAGACCAAAGCTGAAACAAATTAGATAAATTTAAATCCTCCCCCCGGGGGGAGAGGTGGAGCTCCTCGCTAGGGGAGGCAACGCCATCTCTTGAACCCCGAGTTCGGGAAACAGAACCACGGCCTACGCTACCACTCGACGGTCTCTTTACGAGCGGGAGCTTTGGAGGAGGTTTGGGCAATGGAAGAAGTCTCCTTGGGATTTTCTCCTTTCAAAGAAAACTTTGAAGTAGAAATATCCCGCCTGGACTTCTTCTTACGTCGCCGAAAAAACCTCTCCTACTGGGAGGTAGACCATTCCCTACACTCACCACACTTATTACCACTATCACACCGTTGACCTCTACAGTAAGGGCAAAGGGTGTGAAGGTCTGTCTCGACCGCCGACATGAATGTTCCAAAGGGGCGGTCGGGTAATCCAGGACAGGAGCGCATATTCGCAGAGGCCAACTTCACAATCAAAGTTTTTGCTTAAGGGAAAATGCACTTCATTATTTCCTTTAAAGGTTCCCAGGTTTAAAGATTAATACTTGTTTCGTCACTTAGGTGGGGAGCAATTTTTCGGTTTGAGGTCTTTTTATGCAAAGCCTCCCACCGAGTATAGATAATTCTCTGGTACACTTCCATCAGGACGATATGGCTCGAGCCCAAAAAAGAGATTTCGACATTGGAAAAATCTATTTTTGGGTGAGATAGCCATGTCGTCCTGATGGGCCGCCCGTTACTTCTTATTTCTCTTACCCCTTTGCTCGTTGGAGGCTTCTATTTCACAGTAGCTCTGCTGCAACGTGGAATGAAGCGGCAGGGTCGTATGGGAGCACCGAAAGGTGATATGATATGTAGGTAGTAGGTTGGCCAGGGCACCAGCCACCCGTTGAGATACTACCACTAGAGAGTTATGGGGTCTTTTGACTGGCCAGACAGTACTACATTGGATCCTCCTCTCTGGTTACGGTTCATTTTCCCTTTGCCTACATACACACTGAATAGTCTGGCATATTCTTTACATATTCTCCTCTATCCTCATACACCTGACAACACAGATTACCAAACAATTCTTCATCACCCAAGGGGTTACTGCACTGTAATTGTTCAGTGCCACTTTCCTCTTGGTAAGGGTAGAAGAGACTCTTTAGCTATGGTAAGCAGCTCTTCTAGGAGAAGGACACTCCAAAATCAAACCACTGTTCTCTAGTCTTGGGTAGTGCCATAGCCTCTGTACCATGGCCTTTCACTGTCTTGGGTTAGAGTTCTCTTGCTTGAGGGTACACTCGAGCACACTCTCCTATCTTATTTCTCTTCCTCTTGTTTTGTTAAAGTTTTTATAGTTTATATAGGAGATATTTATTGTTGTTACTCTTCTTAGAATATTTTATTTTCCTTTTTTCCTTTCCGCACTGAGCTATTTTCCCTGTTGGAGCCCCTGGGCTTATAGCATACTGCTTTTCCAACTAGGGTTGTAGCTTAGTAAGTAATAATAATAATAATAATAATAATAATAATAATAATAATAATGATGAAGAAAAAGCAAAAAGACATAAATGGCTGTCAAGAGAGGCGAGGGTGAGAGCGGACACGTCCGACTACCACCCGAGCCGAGAGCAAAATGAGCTCAAGCACAGGTGTGGGGGGAGGGGGGGGGGTAGCAAGCTCCCCTCCCCTAACCCCTGCTAACTAGCGGTGAGGTAGTAAACCCTTGTTAAAATTCTAATGGCTCATCACTTCAGCTACGCCGAAAGTAATACAGGGTACCCCTATTAAATAGCGTGGTATGTATGTCAGTTATGGAACAAATGACACTTGTTCCCGTCGCAAATGAATAATTTCAGAAATATGTGTATATATATATATATATATATATATATATATATATATATATATATATATATATATATATATATATATATATATATATATATATATATATATATCCTACGAAAATGGGGGACCCCAGTGGGAACTCGGGATTTTGGGTGGGGAAAACATACTGGGGAAACGATATATAAACGTAAAACAAGCCTTTTCTTCTCTATACATTACCTTCTTGGATGTATAATAAACGGAGGAAAAGACAAAACAGTATAACTTGATAAACTTTGGAGGCGCCATTGCAAAGGCATTGTCTCATGAAAAAATACGGTAACCAGAGCTGCCAACGTGTGATGTAGATCAAATGTTAGCGTAACATGCTAATATTAGCAGTGTTTTTCATTTAATTTTTCTCGTTCTACTTGCCGATTGTAGTCGCTCCGGTTCGTTCATTTGTACATAGCAGGTTTCGACCTTCTGCGCAAAAACCCTGCCTCCCTGGGCAGAGACTGTTCCTCCACCAATAAGATTTCTCATTCTCTAATAGTGAAATGTAACTATTCGTCTTCTCCACCAACTCTGTTCAAGTCTATTACTTCATCAGTTATGTAATACCCTTGTATACATATTACGTTTGACCCCAGTATTACCTGTTTTATTATCCAATACCTTATAAAATCACCTTATTTTATATACCCATCAAATATTACTTATCATACACTCCATTTTATCTTTCTACTTTACTTTTATACATTTAATTATTACCTTGTCACTCTCAGATTTCACATAAATACTTGCTCTGGACATGTTTCCCATTCTGGTTCATTCATGTTTACTCTCTAGACTCCGTTGCTTTTCCGTTAACCAATCACGAACCCATACGTATCTAAAGTTTGCTCAGGGGGGTTAATATTTTCCTACCCCCACCTTCCAACAAACCCTTTTAAGTGGAAACCTTTGCCCAAGTCAGGTCTTTGTTAGTTCAAGTGACATCTTTTTGCATATTTTACGATCGTTGTTTTAGAAAATTGTAACGACTTCAGTAATCCATACTTGAAAGTATTTTGGTAAATTCCAATGTTGATAATTTTCTTAAATCTCATAATGTAATATACCAGCTTTTACAGTGTCTCAAGTGCATTGCTAAAATAAGGCAAAGCAGTTAAGACGCCACAGACTCACAGTCACAAGTTCACCCCCGTGACCCATAAGTTACGTCGTCACGGTCATAAAAGTAAGTCATTAATTTCTTTAACAAAATATAGTAAAAGTAACACATTAAAGTTAAAGTGCGAAGCTCAACATTACCGCTTGCCAGTGCTTACAAGGTTGATGTTTTATTTTCCTGTGATTGTAAACGAGGAACAAGAACCATTATATTTAACGTTGCTAATGTTAGCGTGTGCAGCTCAACATTACCGCTTGCCAATACATACGAGCTTGATGTTTTATTTTCATAAGAGCAAAGCAAACTAATGGCGGAACAAGAACCATTATATATAATGTTATCGTAACAGTGCTAATGTTATCGTAACGTGAGTGAAGTGATACAGATTAACATGATATATATAACAATGGGCATTATATTGGGTTTGTGACCTGGGAACTTCTAGGTTAGGTTAGGTGGGATTGTTAGGTTCTGTACCCTTTTTGTACTTTTTTATATAGTGTAAAGGGTATATGGAAAAATTCTTTAAAATACACGATAATATTACCGTAGCATTGCTAACGTAACGTTGGTAACGCGGTGCATCATTGGTAACGTTGCTAATGTTACCGTTCTCAGTACATACGTGAGTGAAGTGACACGGAATTTGAACGCAATTATATTTAAGCATCTTAACAAAATATATATAAAAGACATTATATTTGAACATTTTAACAGAAAATATATGTTTTCCTGTAGAAAATAATGTGATTTAACCGGTTTTCACCTTCATTTTATCCGTAATAACAGCAACCAGTTCGGCTACTTAAAGTTAGTCGAATTGGTTGTTCTGTTGGTTTGCAGTTGAAATGAAGGTAAAATTCGGTCAAATCACGTTATTTACTACAGGAAAACATATATTTTCTGTTCGAAATCTGAATCTGTAATACAGTAAAACTTAACCGAATATATTTATCAAATGTGGAAAAAAGAGAGAAGAAAATAAAAGAACTAGAATACAGAAGAAAACCAAGGAGGTGCTGACGGAAAGGCGAATCCCTCCGCCCAACAATTGAACAGATTGTTGGGACAAGCATTTACAAAACTAGTGAACTCATTAATATTTCAATTGGTTATAATTCGTGACAAAACAGGCGTTTCTGCCGATCACAACAAACTACAAAGGCTCCAAGATCTATTAAACTATAAGTTTCATTGTCATAACTAATATTGCACCATTTTATGGTTGAATCGAAAATACACTAGACTGGACATCAAACGTCAGTCTAGCCTATTTCTAGCTTTTAAAATGACCAATTTACGAATTAAACCTGCTAGTTATGGTAGCCTGCGATACCTACACAATAAACTTGAGTTATATTTGTTCACAAAATATTCATAGCTACAACGTAAGACTACGGTAGTCAACTTCAACACCCTGAAATTTGGGTAGTCTCGCCCACAAATACGTTTATGTTATCACTATATCATACCATGACTAAAACTTGCTGCTGCTGACTTGCAATAACCACATTTATGTGCACTGTGATCTCCCGTGTATTCTAAAATGGTAAATGTTGGGTCGTAAACTTCCGCCATGTTTACTCTCGCGGACGAAACATAAATGTTGCCAGATGGGTTAGTTCAAAAATCCCCAAAACTCATAATACAAAATCCCCAAAACAACCCCAAAAATCCCCATTTACAAAAATAAATTTCTTTCTGATTATGTACACTTTAATAATATAGAAATTACTGTAAAGTTTTACTCATCTTCATAGAAATTTGTACAGCATATCCCAATCTGACACCCAAAATCCCAGAATCTGTGAATAAATCTCCATACCTGGCAACACTGCAAAACATTACTTAATCGTTGGAATATCGGGTCAACGTCTTGTAAGTTCCCAAGTAATAGCTCTTTATTAAATATGGTTCAATAGCATTATTTTTTATTGCTTTCTTCGATATACTGTATATATATATATATATATATATATATATATATATATATATATATATATATATATATATATATATATATATATATATATATATATATATATATATATATATATATATATATATATATATATATATATGTGTGTGTGTGTGTGTGTGTGTGTGCATATGTATATATATATATATATATATATATATATATATATATATATATATATATATATATATATATATATATATATATATATATATATATATATATATATATATATATATATATATATATATATATATATATACATACATACATATATATTACCATTTTATTAGAAATTCATACTTAACATAAAATTAATTCAACAAACGTATTGCATGTTCCAAAGCAATAGGTCGTGGCTAAAGAGGATTCTACCTCATTATTTTCGGTGTTTACCATTTGATTAGAAATTCATACTTAATAATCATTTAAAAAAATAAACGTTTTTATTATTGTTAAAAATATTTTCTTCATAAAGGTTGTTATGGATGAAACATTAAGTAAACGTCTTATAAGGTCCCAAGTCTTCTTCTTAGTCAGCATCTTTTCCCACTTTTGTGTGGGGTCCGAAGTAATAGCTCGTAATTAATGAAGACCCAACCTTATTTTTTCCCTTACCATCTACGATGTGCATTACTATTTGGTTATGAATTTATACTAATTATATCGTTTATTCAACAATGAAAATATTCGTTATCATTGTTAACAATATTTTCTTTGGGAAGGTTGTGTGGACGAAACAGTACTCAACCCTTGAACTATCGGTTCAACGTCTTATAAGTAATAGCTCATGAATGCAGAGGCTTCACCATTATATTTCTTTTTATTCTTACTGTCATCAATGTTCATTAGGTTATAAATTCATAATGGATAAGCAATTTATCCAACAACAAAAATTTCACCATCATTGTTAAAAAAAATTAAGGTTGCATTACGTAACATGGTCCTAGGACTGTGGTTGAGGTTCATTATCTCTTAGTGGTTTGAGACACGTATGGTACATATCATAAAGGTTTGTAGAATAGTAGTAAATATTGTGAATAAGATGCTTGTCACATTATGAATGTTATAATTTCTGAAAGCAGACATGTTGTCGAGACACGCGAGAAAGATTACACAGTAATTATAAAAGTAAATATTTAAAAAAAAAAAAAAAAATAAAATAAAAAATAAAGTTTTTCATGTAAACCCAAAGGAAAGCCAATGAAATTTTTTCGAAGATAGTTTAGCGTGGACTTTTGGAGACTGATAAATGGGTTGAGAGCCATAATAGTAATTGTAATAGAATGCACCAGACGAATTTTAATAGTTGGCCTACTAGAAAAGAAGCATACTTGGCGAAGAAAGGACGAGAATCACTATAAATGTGAATAAGAAAAGTGTTTTGAAAAGCCAAAATCAGATCCCTGCATTTGTGAATAAATGACCTCTCGAAGCTGTTTTGAACATCTTAATTACAGATTTACTAATTACTTACTCTATACGTTGTTTTCCTTAATACATTTTTATTTATTAAGAAAACTGGCGAGGAACGTTAATTAGATCTGTCAATCTCATGGCAATGTAAGGAAAATTTCATTGGGTCCGCCAGAAGATAATTTGTTTTAGAGTACATTAGTATGATTTTGATTTCTCTCTCTCTCTCTCTCTCTCTCTCTCTCTCTCTCTCTCTCTCTCTCTCTCTCTCTCTCTCTCTCTCTCTCTCTCTCTCTCTCTCTCTCTCATGTGTGTGTTTCAAGTATCATATAGGAACAGTTTTATATCTAGCTTTGAATTATGATTGAGGTAGAGAAAAGGTGTGGCGAAATGTTTTCTATAAAATTTAACCTCAACCAACAAACTTGTCAGTAAAAACAAGATAAATGGAACAAATTTGGGCAATGTGTCAAAATTCAATGTTTTCTATATTTCAAAAGTAAATAAAGGACTGTTCAGTCTGATGAGGGTGATCTTTGTGGAAATTCCCAGAAATGGCTATGCATTAGACATGCAGTTTAGCATGTCACAGGAGTTATGGACAAAAAAAAGAGCTTGTTTGACGAAGCGAGTGATAGCTACACCTTTCTTAAGCCGGCCATACACGCTGGAAGCTCCTCAATTGGAAGCCTCTACAACTGGAAACTGTTACAACTGGAAGCCTTTCCAAATGGAAGCTTCTCCAAATGGAAGCTTCTCCAAATGGAAGCCCTCCATAACTGGAAGCCCTTCACAACTGGAACCCCCACCCCACCCTACACCAGGAAGCCCTTCACAACTGGAAGATCTCCACAACTAGAATCCCTCCACATCTGGAATTCCCTACAACAGGAAACCCTTCAAAACTGGAAGCCCTCACACCTGGAACCCCACAACAACCTGGAGGTCTCCATAACTGGAAACCCCTATAACTGGAAGCCCTTTACAACTGGAACCCCCACAGGTGGAAGCTCCCCCTATACCTGGACGCCCTCCACAACTGAAAACCCTCCACAACTGAAAACCCTCCACAACTGGAAGGCCCTCACAACTGGAAGCCCTTCACATCAGGAAACCTTGCAGAACTGGAAGCCAACTATAACTGGACCTAACCCCAAAATGAACCTCCACACAACTGAACCCCGACACAAGTAATATGGTAATTCAGACAGCGATGAAAAGAATCATCTTGATTGGTAGACTTTATATGAACCCAAGTTTTAGTGAACTTATTTTCTTATTTTGCATTCGTACAGGGCTAAAATTTACTGCAATCAATTCTATATATATTCTATTTTATAATGAATTTTAAGAGTAGGGTCATCAATGCCTCATGATATTAGAAGTATTTTTATATGAACTCATTTAATGAATAATTTTCTTTAGAATTTACTGGGTTTTCATTCAGCATTATTTCAAGATAGTTACTCAATAAAAACGAAATTAGTATATAAAATGAAGAAAATTTCAAAGTTCACTTTTGTTTACGGTTTAAGATTAAAGTGTTGACCTAATTAGATTATAGAATACAATGAAAAATCTGTAGCTTGTATGTTGTGCTCATTTCTTGAGAAAAACAAAAAGCACAAATTAAGCTACTAGTAATTATAATTGTTTTTCATCTCAAATATAAGAAGTTTCATTATGTTAATTGATACGAAATAGAAAGAAATGTTTCTATATATTTATCTAAGAAATACTATACTACACACATTTATGTCGAAGAGCATTTAATTTCGAGTTTGAATTTTGTAAACATGAGGCAAAAGCAAATGCCCTAATATTTAGCGTTGTAAGGTACGACAGAATAGAAGATAGTATGGGCGGATTACTTACCCAGTCTTGCAAATTCTCCATGAGATTCAAATAAGTGTAAATATCTTCTAGTTGCAGTTTTAAAGACAAAAGAAAAGTGGAAAGTTTATCAGGTCATTGAGATTGGTTGAAGTAAACTAAATTATTTTTTATCAAAACTTTACATTTATTTTCATCCTAATAGGAACCCGGTGGCCTGACCCTTCGATCAAATTGGTTTTTCACAATATAAAAGTTTTATTTTCACCTCAGTGACAGCTCCTACCCTAAATTTCTATCATTGTTAACATTATTGAGGGGAGAAACACCACGTCATCAATTCCATGTACTTTTACGGGTTTATTTCTCGCCCTCCATCAAACACTAAAGGTCTGTTCAGGCGGGCCTTAGTGTGTGGAAAAATAATTTCTTTCCAATTAATATTTTGCTCTGTATCGTTATCAGTTAATCGAAAACTAATTTGCCATGTTTTCTGGTGTTGAAGTTTTCAGAGACAAGTATCAAATACCAATGAGTTGTGGAGAGTTTTAGGCCTGGAGGAAAAATATTAATCCTCCTGGGTTTTGAGGGGGACTGTTCCACGTGACTGGCTGGATAATGAGGGTACCTGCATCCCGGTACCCGGGGGAATCCAGCCGCTATAGCCTCAGTTTCCAGCAGGCAGTTTAATAAGGAGGTTGTGTCCTGTGGTTATCGTCGTGTTTTACATTTCCATCGGATTAATTATGGCGACCCCATGTCATGCGAATACTAGACCTCTGCGCCACTCTTCTGTTACGGTTAGTTTAATGTGTTTATCTATACAATAGTGTACACAAGCCGTCAAAATTGACGTCTGAATATTTAGACAGATTTACACATACACATTTCCAACCCTTCCTAACCCCCCCCCCCTTTCCTAAATATAACCCGCTGGCTCAGCAATTTATTAGGGAGTGTGGTTTCCAAGGGTACCTCTTTGGGTAACCCTTTTCTCCAGGGTATTACTACTTCCTCTCCCCCTGAGCGTGATAGGATATATATATATATATATATATATATATATATATATATATATATATATATATATATATATATATATATATATATATATATATATATTATTTATTCGATTATCTATAGAACTAACAATAATTTTTGTCTTGGCATTTCGTAGTGAAGTTTAGAGGGAAAGTCTTCATAAAGTATTTTATCAGAGTATCTCAAAGGTAGTAAAGGAATATTAGCTGACAATCTTGTGCAGTCCTTACAAAGAAGTCTTCATTTTTTAATAGTGGTATAAACTAGGATTAGATACTTGGCGTAAATTTTGGGCCAATTTGCTCCCCCCTTTCACCATGAAAAAAAGTGTTAATACTTAATTGGTTTATAGGAAAACAATAGGTTCAAGCATTCGTCTGATTTTAAAGTTGATGATGATTTTAACGCTATTTAATTTGACTTCACCATTTACTAGCTCGGACAAAATTTTCAATTTCCTTGTTAGCCAAGAAAAGTGATTTCATAGAGAGTTTGTTTCCCGCTTGATGTATCATCGGAAGCAGCCCCCCCCCCCCTTTATAAGCAGTGTTGTATTAACCTACGCAGGAACCTCGAGGATTTGAGCTTCTTTGGGTCCCTCGACATCCCTCTGCGGGCTCCCCGGCATATTTCACGCTTTCTTTTCGTACAATTTATCACAGTAATATTATAACTGAAGTAAATAACACAGTTTTCACATTTAACACTAAAAGAAAGATGCATAGGCCTCAGATCTTGGTTGGTCCTATTCATCAGCCTCGTCAGCCTTATGGATAATACAGTCTTGCTCATAAGGAAGCAGGCCGCTCTATGGGCAAACACACAACTGCGCCCTTCCATTAGCATAGCATCGAAATCTCCCCTTTCCTGTGATTAAATTTGCTCTTCCTGCATAGTATGATTTTTTTTTTCTATTTCCTTTTCTACTAAATCTTCGCCGAGTTGATTTAGGTAAGACTTTTTGATAGCCTCACCAATAAAGAATAAAAACGAGATATGGATATGATGGTGGTGATAATTAAAATCGTAATTTGTCTTACAATACTATCGCTATCTTTGTTTGGTTCAACTAACGATATATGCTTTGTTTAGTTTTGAGTGGCGACGCAAACATTAAATTGTTCGTTTCATATCTGTTATAGTTTCAATATCAGGAAATGCTTGTAAGTTATTCATTCCTATTTTAACCCTTTCTCTTCTTCAGGACCACACCATGAGATCTTTACAGAGTCCCCCCAAAAGGAATTTTCTCCATCTCTCCCCTCGTCAGCCAGATAGGAGGACTCATAATAAGGTTCCTACCATGAGATCTCCTTTACAGAGTCCCTCAAAGAGAGCCTTTCTCCATCTCTCCCCTCGTCAGCCAGATAGAAAGACTCCTAACAAGGTTCCTACCAAGAGGTCTCCTTTACAGAGTCCCTCTAAAAGAGCTTTCTTTCGTTTGTCACCTCGAGAGCGAGAGAGAAGGACTCCTATCAGGCTTTTGAGAAATGACAGGATCTCCGCAACTGGCGTGACAAGACCCAGGGTAGCTGCTGTGAAATTAGACCAGAGGTTCGTATCATTATTTTTCCTCTAAGACATAACCGCTAATTTCACTTACGTTGTTTCAGATAAAGATTTTCCGGTCCTATACTGCAGGGGAACTCTACTCTCTACGGAACCTTTCGTAATTCATTTTATTGCATACATTCCAAAGCATCCAGCATTTCTCACGAATATTGTTAATTTGTTTTCAAATCCACATTATCGAAACATTTAAAAATCAAGAAAGTTTTATGCATGACATTTTGAAATACGGTGGACGTAATAACATCCACAAATTGGTAACATTAACGAAGAGATATGACAAATTTATTGTTTATGCACTAACGAGTTGTCTTCTTTCCAGGAAAACTGAATGCATCTTTTGCAAGAAGAGCTTTAAATCAGGCCCCGATTATATGCGCCATATAACAGAGTGTGTTGTTATTGAACGTCCAAGTAAGTACAGTAACAGTTCGAAATCTTATTGCTGTATTTATATAGCATTAAGGCTTTGCAATTAGCTGTTAAGAGTGTATAAGAGATTAATATCTGAGCTTTTTCAGTTTTTGATATATTAATGAACATTACAATTGCAGCTTTATTTTTTACCATTTGCATTGCACGTATGTTGCATCACTTGTCATAGAGGTTGTTGGTGCATATGTAGGCCTAGTTAATACATATATGCAACAGTCTTTAAAACTTCCTAATTTCTCTTCGGCAGAATTTACTCTGAAATTCCAAAATGGCGACTTGACGGACAACGCCTTCAAACACCACACCACCGTCCTAGCCCAAATCGTGGACTGCTCGTCGATGAGGCCCTCCGGTGTGTCCAGGGTGTTAGCGGACAAGTACCCTTTCTCCGACCCCTATTCTGCCAGGAGACGAGTGGGGGCTTTCAACTGGGCTCGTCGAGAAGACAGGGCGGATCCAGGGACGGTAGGAATCTGCAAGCTGGAAGGTCGTAGAGGACCATTCGTCGTCAACATGTACGCCCAGTTCTACAGAGGGAAAAACATCGAGGAAAACGTTGCAAATCAAAATCTTCTCTCTCAGCTACGTCGGGCATCGAGGAATGAGCGCCAGCATGGTTTCGTTAGCGACGATCATTTCATCAAGGGCCTGGAACGGGACACGCTTGAGAATCGTATCCTATGGTTCCGGGAGTGCCTGGGGAAATTGGCGCAATACGTAACTAGAGCCTGGGTTCAGAAGATCGTTTTTCCATACAAGATCGGGGAGAATTTGTCACACGAGGATTGGGAAAAGCACTATGTTCCTGCTATCGAGAGCTTCTTCGATGAAGTGTCTCGCCGTAAGATAAGCGTCATAGTTTTAAATATGAATTAGATCTGAAGATGAGAATTTGATCCACAGGGAGACTTGGCTCATGAACACGATTTGCTAGGTGTTTAGTCATACGGGGTCTTTAAATTAGCTTTATTTTGACTTTATTAGGCTTTGGCTGTGATACTGTACAGTAATTGAAATTTCGATTCATTTGTGCTGTTATGGATGTGATTTTGTACATATGTGTTTTTAGTTATAGTTATTTATTAAGATGATTACTAACATCGTATTGATGTTACAGTGAAATTTGTATAGAATTATACATTTATGAATGTAGCATACATGTAAGGTTTCTCCAACAATAAATCTGTAAAAAATTCATGTGTTATATAATTTTCGATGACATCTGAATTTTTTTTTTCTGTAGTTAAAACTTACAATAAATATGGACATGAAGTGCTTTATTTTTTTTTGTCTTCCTTCAAATGACAACTATGACATGAACTTTTTTATATTCCTTTTAGTGACACTTTTTGTATTTACTCAGAAATACAAAGATTCATAATTTCATGTATCAAAGATAGCATAAAGATAGAAATCTTAGAACAATTTTCCAAACAATTCTCTAGCTTAAACAAGTTCACCTTTTGAACAGAAAATATCTCTGATGAACACATCCAACATAAGGTATTTTCGAAGATAAATTAAATAATCAATTTATTTATCTGGATAGATCAATCAGATGAGGAGACCAGTTTCATAAACCATGGCATCTAAGAATTTAAAAGATGTTTAAACATATTTTACAATGTTAATTATAATTACAATAATTCAGATGTGCACACATTTATCAATACAAAAAGGATTTCATGATCTTTAAATAAACAACCAAACAAGTTCCGGATCTTGGCTTAGTCGAGATCAGGCTGCAACCCTAATTTGAAAAGTAGGTTTCCAGGCCAAAGACCCCAACAGGGAAAGTGATAGAAAAGTGAACAGAAAAAGGAATAACGTCTACACAAAAGAGAGCAATTTGACTTAAGCCCAATATATATGTTTTTAACTTATATCAAAATGGATTTCTTTTATGGCCAAGTTATGTTAATCTTCAGCTAAAGAATAAACCAAAGCCTCCTGGGTCCAGGGTCCTCGTTGCTCTCTCCACAACACTGGTTGTGGGCACACTTCTAGGTAACACTGATTGTGGGCACACTACAAGATAACACTGATTGTGGGCACACTTCTAGATAACACTGATTGTGGGCTCACTTCTAGGTAACACTGATTGTGGGCACACTACAAGATAACACGGATTGTGGGCACACTTCTAGGTAACACTGATTGTGTGCACACTTCTAGGTAACACTGATTGTGGGCACACTACAAGATAACACGGATTGTGGGCTCACTTCTAGGTAACACTGATTGTGGGCACACTACAAGATAACACTGATTGTGGGCACACTTCTAGGTAACACTGATTGTGGGCACACTTCTAGGTAACACTGATTGTGGGCACACTTCTAGGTAACACTGATTGTGGGCACACTTGTAGGTAACACTGATTGTGGGCAAACTTCTAGGTAACACTGATTGTGGGCACACTACAAGATAACACGGATTGTGGGCACACTTCTAGGTAACACTGATTGTGGGCACACTACAAGATAACACTGATTGTGGGCACACTTCTAGATAACACTGATTGTGGGCTCACTTCTAGGTAACACTGATTGTGGGCACACTACAAGATAACACGGATTGTGGGCACACTACAAGATAACACGGATTGTGGGCACACTTCTAGGTAACACTGATTGTGGGCACACTACAAGATAACACTGATTGTGGGCACACTTCTAGATAACACTGATTGTAGGCTCACTTCTAGGTAACACTGATTGTGGGCACACTACAAGATAACACGGATTGTGGGCACACTTCTAGGTAACACTGATTGTGTGCACACTTCTAGGTAACACTGATTGTGGGCACACTACAAGATAACACGGATTGTGGGCTCACTTCTAGGTAACACTGATTGTGGGCACACTACAAGATAACACTGATTGTGGGCACACTTCTAGGTAACACTGATTGTGGGCACACTTCTAGGTAACACTGATTGTGGGCACACTTCTAGGTAACACTGATTGTGGGCACACTTGTAGGTAACACTGATTGTGGGCAAACTTCTAGGTAACACTGATTGTGGGCACACTACAAGATAACACGGATTGTGGGCACACTACAAGATAACACGGATTGTGGGCACACTTCTAGGTAACACTGATTGTGGGCACACTACAAGATAACACTGATTGTGGGCACACTTCTAGATAACACTGATTGTGGGCTCACTTCTAGGTAACACTGATTGTGGGCACACTACAAGATAACACGGATTGTGGGCACACTACAAGATAACACGGATTGTGGGCACACTTCTAGGTAACACTGATTGTGGGCACACTACAAGATAACACTGATTGTGGGCACACTTCTAGATAACACTGATTGTGGGCTCACTTCTAGGTAACACTGATTGTGGGCACACTACAAGATAACACGGATTGTGGGCACACTTCTAGGTAACACTGATTGTGGGCACACTACAAGATAACACTGATTGTGGGCACACTTCTAGATAACACTGATTGTGGGCTCACTTCTAGGTAACACTGATTGTGGGCACACTACAAGATAACACGGATTGTGGGCACACTTCTAGGTAACACTGATTGTGGGCACACTACAAGATAACACTGATTGTGGGCACACTTCTAGATAACACTGATTGTGGGCTCACTTCTAGGTAACACTGATTGTGGGCACACTACAAGATAACACGGATTGTGGGCACACTACAAGATAACACGGATTGTGGGCACACTTCTAGGTAACACTGATTGTGGGCACACTACAAGATAACACTGATTGTGGGCACACTTCTAGATAACACTGATTGTGGGCTCACTTCTAGGTAACACTGATTGTGGGCACACTTCTAGATAACACTGATTGTGGGCTCACTTCTAGGTAACACTGATTGTGGGCACACTACAAGATAACACGGATTGTGGGCACACTTCTAGGTAACACTGATTGTGGGCACACTACAAGATAACACGGATTGTGGGCACACTTCTAGGTAACACTGATTGTGGGCACACTACAAGATAACACTGATTGTGGGCACACTTCTAGATAACACTGATTGTGGGCTCACTTCTAGGTAACACTGATTGTGGGCACACTACAAGATAACACGGATTGTGGGCACACTACAAGATAACACGGATTGTGGGCACACTTCTAGGTAACACTGATTGTGGGCACACTACAAGATAACACTGATTGTGGGCACACTTCTAGATAACACTGATTGTGGGCTCACTTCTAGGTAACACTGATTGTGGGCACACTACAAGATAACACGGATTGTGGGCACACTTCTAGGTAACACTGATTGTGGGCACACTACAAGATAACACGGATTGTGGGCACACTTCTAGGTAACACTGATTGTGGGCACACTACAAGATAACACTGATTGTGGGCACACTTCTAGATAACACTGATTGTGGGCTCACTTCTAGGTAACACTGATTGTGGGCACACTACAAGATAACACGGATTGTGGGCACACTTCTAGGTAACACTGATTGTGGGCACACTACAAGATAACACGGATTGTGGGCACACTTCTAGGTAACACTGATTGTGGGCACAC
>NC_090729.1:178436842-178514342 GCF_036898095.1 Palaemon carinicauda | reverse complement strand
GCTATACGCTTTGACAAAGTTCACAAGTTCTTTTTGTGTAGATCCCTTCTGTGTTTTTTTTCCTCCTAGGCGTATCTTATAACTATTTTAGGAAAGTAGATTTGAAAAGTGAGGATTTCCTGTTATATCGAGGCACAAGACAATTTCATATCAGTAGTATTAAAAATTTCGTAGATAATTCATGTTACCTGACATTTTTATTTGAAGCTGTGGTCGTCTAATCATGTCCACCAATCAGCGTTCCATATCGCTCCCTCTCTGCTGAGAGAGTGAATGACAAAGGACTCCGATTGGTGGGCATTTTTAGAGGGCGTAGACCACGTGGTCAGTGGTGAGAAAACTGGGAAGGTGACTAGCGTCCGCCTCTGCTCCGCTGGTCTTATTTCTTCTTAGCGTTCAGAGCCGGCCTCCTTTTTATTTAACTCGTGAGTATGGCCACTGCATCTCATATCGGTGTCATCTGCAGATGGGACTAACCTGTGCATGTTTGAGTTATCTTGAATTTTCTTGTCAAGGAGCCTTTGATTATCAAATTAAAATTATTCCTGTTTTATGTTTCTGGGCGTATTATTGTTATGGAGTTTTGGTGAATTCACCCATAGGCACCACTTGTCATAATTTATGTATCCTAAATATCATTAACCAATCTCAATAAATTGGGTATTCTGCAAACAGACTGAGCATCACTCCATATCTCAGTGATCCATCTTAACTACTCGTGTGTGATTTCAGTTTACAATCTATCTTTCTTGCAGAAGTGGTACGGAAGGATGCCCTCAACTCGCCCTCGTCCCCACTCACACAAAAGGGTTCCTGTTGGCTTACCAGCTCCCGTCGTAGTGCCTCGCAAGAACTCCCAATGTCGCCCTGAAGGATCTACAGTAACTAGGCCCACGGAAGAAAGGTTAGTATCTTTTTTTTTTTTTTTTTTTGCAGTTTGTTATTGTTATTATTAATGACTAAACTACAACCCTAGCTGGAAAAGCAGGATGTTACAAGCCTAATGGCTCCAAAAGGTAAAGAAATAGCCAGGTGAGGGATGGGAATAAATAAACTAGAGAGGTAATGAAAAATTAAAATAACATATTTTAAGATGTGATTTCCAATTCCTCTTTCAATATCAAGATAAGTGCTTATTCTAGTGTTGTAGAATATTTATAGATTTTTTGTTTAGATTAGGGCATTAATTGATATTGTGATTTGAGTGTGCACTGACATTTATTTCTCCTTTTCAGCAGAACTCTGTGCGTCCACTGCAAGGAAGGATTCAGACAAGGTCCTGAGTATAATTGCCGCACGAGTGTTTGTTCTGCTGCTCAACGTCCAGGTGAGGAATCTGGTCTCTATGCTATGACTATTTACTCATGAACTTTTTGTGATATTGGTGTAATTATGGTAATTTTCATCCCTTGCTCTTATATTCTTGTCTTGCTGCTGGTTCAATTATTGCTCTATCTATAATCAAATCATAACAATTGAATTTCTTCTTAAGTTTATATACTCAGTTGGTTTATATCTCCTTTGACCGAGGACTTTCTGATATGTTGTCATGAAGATTTCTAATTGGATGTTTTTTCTTTGCAGAATATACTCTGGAGTTCCTAAGTGGTGACGTCATGGACGACGCCTACAGAGGGAATACCACAATCCTGGCTCAGGTAGTCGACTGCGCAGCGGTGAAGCCCTTTGGCTCGTCGAAAGTTTTGGCAGACAAGTACCCTTTCTCCAACCCTTACCAGAAAAGGAGGAGGCTGGGACCCTTCAACAGGGCGCTTCAGGAGGACAGGGTCGTCCCGGGAAAAATAACCCTCGATACTTCGGGGGACAGTGAACATTATCCTATGGTCGCAAACTTGTTCGCCCAGTTCTACTCAGGGAAGCCCTTCGAGGCTAACATCGCGAGCCAGCATTTAGTCAAGAAGTTACGTTTGATGTCGAGGAATGTGAACCAGATGGGCTTCAATGAGCCCGGTAGGAGCGATGACCACTTCTTGGAAGGAATACAGAGTGACACCCTGGCCAATCGTACCCGCTGGTTCTTGCAGTGTGTGGGGAGGATGTTAGACATCCCAGGAAGGTTCGACGTCCAGAAGGTGGTTTTTGTGTACAATGCCGAGAACGGATTTTCTCTGGAGGATTGGGAGAAGTTTTACGTCCCCACCATCAGGCGCTTCGCTGACTGGGTTTCTGCATTCAGGATTAAAGTTCTTGTTTTGAATATGGATCAGAATACAGGGTAAATATGTGACGCAGTCGAGTGTCGCTTATATTTTCATTGTATTTATGAAATATTGTTCTTTTAAAAGCGTAATTTTTCTCTTGAATTGTTTTTTTTTAATGCAAGATATTAAATTTTATAATATAGTGTTGGCAGTCTTTTTATAGCGAGTTAGAATTAAGGTTAAATTTATGTGTGTGCATTGCTATCACCAAGTATTATATGAGTGCACTGACATTTATTTCTCCTTTTCAGCAGAACTGTGCGCGTCCACTGCAAGGAAGGATTCCGACAAGTTCCCGAGTATAACTGCCGTCTGAGGGTTTGTCCTGCTGTTCAACATCCAGGTGAGGAATCTGGTCTCTATACTATGACTATTTACTCATGAACTTTTGGTGATATTGGTGTAATTATGGTGATTTTCATCCCTTTCTTTTTTTATTCTTGTCTTGCTGTTGGTTAAATTATTGCTCTATAATCAAATCATAACAGATCAATTTCTTCTTAAGTTTATATAATCAGTTGGTGTATGTCTCCTTTGACTGAAGACTTTCTGATATGTTGTTATGAAGATTTCTAATCGAATGTTTTTTCTTTGCAGAATATACTCTGGAGTTCCTAAGTGGTGACGTCATGGACGACGCCTACAGAGGGAGTACAACAATCCTGGCTCAGGTGGTCGACTGCGCAGCGGTGAAGCCCTTTGGCTCGTCGAAGGTTTTGGCAGACAAGTACCCTTTCTCCAACCCTTACCAGAAAAGGAGGCGCTTGGGACCCTTCAACAGGGCGCTTCAGGAGGACAGGGTCGTCCCGGGAAGAATAACCCTCGATACTTCGGGGGACAGTGAACATTATCCTATGGTCGCAAACTTGTTCGCCCAGTTCTACTCAGGGAAGCCCTTCGAGGCTAACATTGCGATTCAGCATTTAGTCAAGAAGTTACGTTTGGTGTCGAGGAATGAGAACCAGATGGGCTTCAACGGGCCCAGTAGGAGCGATGACCACTTTTTGGAAGGACTGCAGAGTGACACCCTGGCCAATCGTACCCGCTGGTTCTTGCAGTGTGTGGGGAGGATGTTAGACATCCCGGGAAGGTTCGACGTCCAGAAGGTGGTTTTTGTGTACAAGACCGAGAACGGATTTTCTCTGGAGGATTGGGAGGAGTTTTACGTCCCCACCATCAGGCGCTTCGCTGACTGGGTTTCTGCATTCAGGATTAAAGTTCTTGTTTTGAATATGGATCAGAATACAGGGTAAATATGTGATGCAGTCAAGTGATGCTTATATCTTTATTGTATTTATGAAATATTGTTCTTTTAAAAGTGTAATTTTTTTCTTTAATTTTTTTTTTTTTTAATGCAAGGTATTAAATGTTATAATATGGTGTTGGCAGTCTTTTTATAGCGAGCTAGAATTAAGGTTAAATTTCTATGTGTACATTGCTATCAGCAAGTATTATGAGTGCGCACTAACATTTATTTCTCCTTTTCAGCAGAACTGTGCGCGTCCACTGCAAGGAAGGATTCAGACAAGGTCCTGAGTATAACTGCCGTCTTAGGGTTTGTCCTGCTGTTCAACGTCCAGGTGAGGAATCTGGTCTCTATGCTATGACTATTTACTCATGAACTTTTGGTGATATTGGTGTAATTATGGTGATTTTCATCTCTTGCTTTTTTATTCTTGTCTTGCTGTTGATTCAATTATTGCTCTATCTATAATCAAATCATAACAGTTGAATTTCTTCTTAAGTTTATATAATCAGTTGGTGTATGTCTCCTTTGACTGAGGACATTCTGATATGTTGCCATGAAGATTTCTAATTGAATGTTTTTTCTTTGCAGAATATACTCTGGAGTTCCTAAGTGGTGACGTCATGGACGACGCCTACAGAGGGAATACCACAATCCTGGCTCAGGTGGTCGACTGCGCAGCGGTGAAGCCCTTTGGCTCGTCGAAGGTTTTGGCAGACAAGTACCCTTTCTCCAACCCTTACCAGAAAAGGAGGCGCTTGGGATCCTTCAACAGGGCGCTTCAGGAGGACAGGGTCGTCCCGGGAAAAATAACCCTCGATACTTCGGGGGCCAGCGAAAATTACCCTATGGTGGCAAACCTGTTCGCCCAGTTCTACTCAGGGAAGCCCTTCGAGGCTAACATTGCGAGCCAGCATTTAGTCAAGCATCTGCGTTTAGTGTCGAGGAATAAGAACCAGATGGGCTTCAACGGACCCAGCAGGAGCGATGACCACTTTTTGGAAGGACTGCAGAGTGACACCCTGGCCAATCGTACCCTCTGGTTCTTGCAGTGTGTGGGGAGGATGTTAGACATCCCGGGAAGGTTCAATGTCCAGAAGGTGGTTTTTGTGTACAAGACCGAGAACAGATTTTCTCTGGAGGATTGGGAGAAGTTTTACGTCCCCACCATCAGGCGCTTCGCTGACTGGGTTTCTGCATTCAGGATTAAAGTTCTTGTTTTGAATATGGATCAGAATACAGGGTAATTGTAATTATTTTTCAAATGTGACATAGTTGTGTCGTGTAGATTTTTATTGTATTTATAAGATATTGTGTATTTCTATCAGACTGCCATATGTGAGATTTTTGTATGATGTTTATGTATATATTATTGTGCATGTTTTAGAATTTGTTATTTTTTATGTCATAATTATGACG
Organism: Palaemon carinicauda; assembly: GCF_036898095.1. Classification (NCBI taxonomy): domain Eukaryota; kingdom Metazoa; phylum Arthropoda; class Malacostraca; order Decapoda; family Palaemonidae; genus Palaemon; species Palaemon carinicauda. The sequence goes on along the minus strand of NC_090729.1, from coordinate 178,509,455 downwards.
CTCTTAAATTGAGTTTATGTATACATTACTATCAGACTGTCAAATGTGAAATTTTAAATCTTTGTGTGTTGTACATTTAAGTATTAATGTTTGCTATAGTATTTACATAAGGGATTTTATACATAATTACGCATGTTTTAGAATTTCTGTAAATTTTTTTATCACAATTATGCAGGATCTGGTAATATTTCTGTAGACGATGTTTTACAACCTGTTATCTTTATATGAAGGACTGTATTTTTCTGCTGCGAAATCTTATAATATATATTAACCAAAAGACTGAATCGTTTTATCTTCCCCCGATGATTAATCATGAATGAATCATAGCAGTATTTCATCAGATAAATTATCTTGAAGATATCATTACAGAAAATTACAAAAGTGACACCAGGATTGATAAGAGATTTATTTTTCCTAAGTCTACGTGATTAAATATCTTAGATGGATGTAAACAATGGTATATTCCAATAGGATTAAACGAAAGTTTATTTCAGGTCTAAAATAATAGGCCTACCTGAAATAACATACATACAAAATCAAAAGGATTACAGTTCAAGGTTCAATGAACTTATGTTGTTTGAGAAAAGTAATTTGTTTATGTAGGCCTATGAAATGATATAAAAATAGATTTTTAGGGGATTGACCGGAATGATGTGAAATGAACATTTAACGATATATATATATATATATATATTATATATATATATATATATATATATATATATATATATATATATATATATATATATATATATATATATATATATATATATATATATATATATATATATATATATATATATATATATATATATATATATATATATATATATATATATATATATATATATATATATATATATATATATATATATATATATATATATATATATGTATGCATATATATATATATATATATATATATATATGTATATATATGTATACATATATATATATATATATATATAAATATATACACACACATATATATATATATATATATATATATATATATATATATATATATATATATATATATATATATGTATACACACACACACACACATATATATATATATATATATATATATATATATATATATATATACAAGTATACATATACATATTTATATATATATATATATATATATATATATATATATATATATATATATATATATATATATATATATATATATATATATATACTGTATATATATATATATACACACATATATATACATATACACACACACACACACACACATATATATATATATATATATATATATATATATATATATATATATATGTACATTTATATATATATATATATATACATATATATATATATATATATATATATATATATATATATATATATATACATGTACATATATATACATATATATGTACTTATATATATATACATACAGTATATTATTATTATTATCATTAAACGCTAAGTTACAACCTTAGTTGGAAAAGCAGGATGCTATAAGCCCAGGGGACCCAACAGGGAAAATAGTTCAGTGAGGAAAGGAAACAAGGAAAAATAAAATATTTTAAGAATAGTAACATTAAAATAAATATTTCCTATATAAACAATAAAAACTAGATAGAACAGTGTACCCTCAGGCAAGAGAATTCTAACCCAAGACAGTGGAAGACCATGGTACAAAGGCTATAGCACTACCCAAGACTAGAGAACAATGGTTTGATTTTGGAGTATCCTTCTCCTAGAAGAGCTGCTTACCATAGCAAAAGAGTCTCTTCTACCCTTACCAAGAGGAAAATGGCCACTAAACAATTACATTGCCTTAGTCAACCCCTTGGGTGAAGAAGAATTGCTTGGTAATCTCAGTGTTGTCAGATGTATGAGGACAGAGGCGAATCTGTAAAGAATATTCCAGACTATTCGGTGTCTATGTAGGCAAAGAACCGTAAACAGAGAGAATATATGTATGTATATATATATATATATATATATATATATATATATATATATATAATATATATATATATATATATATATATATATATATATATATATATATATATATATATATATATATATATATATATATATATATATATATATATATATATATATATATATATATATATATATATATATATATATATATATATATATATATATATATATATATATATATATATATATATATATATATATATATATATATATATATATATATATATATATATATATATATATATATATATATATATATATATATATATATATATATATATATATATATATATACATATATATATATATATATATATATATATATATATATATATATATATATATATATATATATATATATATATATATATATATATATACCTTTTCCGTTCACGCTCAACTCTCCCCGTCCCTCGGGTATGATGAAGAAAAAAAAGGCAGTCATATCCTAGTGAGATAAGGATAAGAATGAGACGGGTCACTTACGCTATTATAGAATATTAAACTAATGGTAATGAAACTGAATTAAAATCTTCGATACTAATTAAAATTCATCAAAAGATCTCATGTTTCCTTGAACTTATTCAGTGATTAGAATACTGCATGTAGAAACAATCGAAAAATATCGGGCCGTAATGTTTATAACGAGGAAGACTAGGCCTATGTGGTTAAGGTTACATATATGCAAATTTTCTTAGTTATTCAATCCATCGTCTTCTCTTCCTTCCCCTGTTTCTTTTGCAATCTATAGTGACCCATTCTGTTATAATTAATGTCCATCATCTATTATCTGTCATTCTCGTGACAGTATATGCCCTGCCCATGACCACTTTTCTTAAATGTTGTTGTATGAGAGCCTACGGTCGTATTGAGAAGGAATGCAAGTTTAAACAAAATAATTTATAAATTTAACAAAGTCCGTGTACATCTAACCATCACATAGTTACCAGCAGAATTTCTCCCATTACCTTAAAATAGATAAGATTTATCTGAATGTGATGTAAGATTTTGTGAAAATTCTGCTGGCAACTGTGTGATGATTGGATCTACTCGGAATTTGTCAATTGTATAAACTGTTAGACTTACACAAAAGGAGATTCTCATTAATGTGACAATGTTAATTTTTGGATAAGATAATTAAGTAGGTCTGCACGTCATGGAAACAAAATTTCAAATCACGCCAATCGGAAATAAAACTCAGCGAAGAAACCGACAATGATCGGGTTAGTGTGATTTAATAAATGTCACGTAGAAATAAGGATGCGAGAATATAAGAGAAGGAGGGGGGGGGGGGGGCAGTGTTAGTGTCTCACGGAACTTCCCAGATAAAAGGTGAATTAAATATTGCAAGTCATTATTGCTATTCTATGAATCGGTCAAAGTATCTAGAAGGAATTTTATGATGGTGATAGAAACGACTGGCAAAATCTAACCGAGGCCCTTTGCGTCAATAGGTGTACGTGGAAATTATGAGGATTTAGAAGGAGATCTTGTTTTTAAGTAGAAAATAGAATGAGAGCGACAATAAGCATCGTAATGAACTTATAAATGTCAAATAAAGGGATCTGCTGGAAAGAGTGGAGTAGGGTTGAAAGGATCGACTCCAAAAAGATATGACCTGAGGATGGAGCTTTACAGACTTGAAGTTTGCGACCATGTTTTTGAGTATCATTATTAAGAGTAGAGCGGCAAACCTTGTCGGAAAAGCAAAATGTTCTTATACGGAAAATAAATGAAAAAAGCGAGCCATAAAAAGAGAAAAGGAAATCAAAACTTTTCGTTAACATTCGCTTCTAGAAATAAAAGAAAATATATACGCAAATAATAATAAATGATTAAAAGATTAGGCCTATTTATTTCCTTCCTCCTTTTCTGTTTCTGCCAAGAAATGGTCAAAGAATTTAATGTGTGACTAATTAAAACAGCATCACAGAAAGAGAATAAGAAATTAAGTTTTTTATCTGAAATAGAGAGTCAAAGTTGTCACAGACTTCAAACTTGGTTCATATTTGATTGTATGAAAATCTACGCAAATTAATACATGTTAGGTCAAATGTCAAGGTCGAGCAAAAGGTTGAAAAATAAATTGCCGCGGCAGAGGTCTGCGCTCTACTGAGGGCCCTTGTAGTTTGTTCACGAGATGCTATCATGCCACGGAGTTTTCAATTAACGCCGGTTGCATTGTATGCTAGTTTAAATTATAAAGAATGAATACGAAATCAAAATTGAAGGTTCTGCATCTCACAGGACATTTCCGTGGGATGCAGGGCCAGGAAAACAGTCCTTGAAGGAGAGTAGGTAAAAATCCTTATCCCTAAAAATCGTTAACAAACGCAAAAGACGCCTTTCTATCATCCGTGATTATCTTAGCCTTGATGGTGAGAAGACTGGAAAATAGCACCATCAAAGTCTGATTGTGAAAGATTTAAAACAAAAGATTTCATGACTGATGAAAACCATTGTGACATGACTCATTTCATAGGCCTACACATTCTTCATATGAAGAATTCAGAGTAGAATGGAACTCAATTCTGATATGGGCCTACATTGCCATAACCCTTGTCCTGGGAATGCATTAATTTCATTGGTTTTTTGGCGCTCGGAATCAGATCCTGAGGTCAGTGTAGCATTGGAGAAATCAAATCTTTTCAGCATAATAGTTTCATGATTTAGAGGCAACTGAAAGGTCTGTAATATAGCAATGTAGTCCCTGGATGTTGCATTACTTAAAAACGACTCTAGCTCTGTCTCGGATCACGGGTTTGGGATTTACTCAGTGCAAGACAGAAAAAGAAAGGAAAGCAATAGTTATATATAAAAAACCATAATTTTAATCGGATATTATCCATAAAAAATACAGTTTCAGCCGTATTTCAGTAAAACTCCTGCACTGATCGATCTACATTGGTTACCTGTTAAGGCTAGGATTGAATTTAAAATTTGCTTGTTGACTCACAAAGCACTTACAGGTGATAAGCCTAAATATCTTCGTGATTGCTTGATCCCCTACCCTGAAGCTACCAGCGCCACTGTAAGAGTTAGACATGCAGATGACCCACATAGACTATTCGAAATTAGTGTGAATCATGCAATAGGAGGAAGAACGTTCAGTTATGCTGCACCGAGACTCTTTAACGACCTTCCACTCGATGTCAAGAATAGCACAAATGTGGCTGCCTTCAAGAAAAACCTGAAGACTTATCTTTTTAGAAAGTGTTATAATAGTGACCTGAAAACTATTAAGCCTGAATACAAATGCTAGCGAAATAACTGATAACGATACAGAGCAAAATATTAACTGGAAAGGAATTATTTTTTTTCATACACCAAGGCCCGCCTGAACAGACCTTTAGTGTTTGATGGAGGGCGAGAAATAAACCTCTAAAAGTAAAAGTAAGTAAGTAAAATACAGACGACTAGTTTTCACTCTACTTTTTTATCATATTCTAACAAATATGACCGTAATATCACTCCTTTACGTCTTTATATCCGTTTTTAAAACGGTAAATGTCTGGCAATATTTATTCCAGGTTTTTTACGTTTTTTACGGCAAATTTTCAACATTGCAGCCTACTTAAAAATCACTAATATGAAAAACTTAACTATGAGAATCTGCAAGATAACAACAACGGCCCGGGCCACGTCACAACGATCCAGCATCACTCAGTCTGTCTCAGACTCAGTCACTCAGTCTGCCGCCAACCGCCATAGTGTTCGGTGTTTCATCTCCCGTTGCATCAAGTATGGAGACTTTGTGTCATAGCATCAGTACCCGACAGAACTCTTCTGAAACGGTAAGTGTTTTTTTTTATTCAAAATCTTTCTTCAGAGCAATTTCTTGGCTCTAGTCAGGTATTGAAACAGCGCATTCGTGTCCTGCCTTCCATTATGGTTTGATAGAACGATTTAGATTCAGAACAAATACCCTACCACGTTTTCACCTTTAGATTTATGCAGTGAAACTTAACGTATGGTCGATATGGTCTGCAGTGGATTAATTGTTTCTTTCATGGAGTTTCTAAATTTTACGTTCATCTCCTTTATTTCAAAGTTTGGATTCACGCTTTCCCTTTTATCATTTTCTCTTATGGTGCTGTTCGTAGCTCGCTTTTCATTGTGTTCAGTGTGTGTGTAGGTTTAGCCAAAATCGAAAAAAGACTTCGCCGTGCGAGTTTCGTAGGTCTTAATAAGCAGTGGCCATACTATATTACCTTAAGCAAGATAAATGCTGGGGTGTTTGCTGGTGTATTCGTGTGTATCATGGTCAAATAGAAACTACCGCGATATTATATTAATTTTAGCCAGGAAGGTGAATAAGAAATGAAATCGATAGGCTATGTTTTTACAAAGTTTTCCAGCTGTTTTATTAGTAGATCCCTTCTGTCTTTTTTACCTACTGATCGTCTCATATTTTTGTATCGTACCACAATTTCATATCTATATTATTAGTGTTTTAAAGATATATAGACAATTAAGGCTACCTGACATTTTTATTTGAAGCTATGGTCATCTAAACATTTCCACCAATCAGCGTTCCATATCGTTCCCTCTCTGCTGGGGGAGGGAGTGACAAAGGACTCTGATTGGCGGACATTTTTAGAAGGCGTGAACCACGTGGTCAGTGGTGAGAAAACTGGGATGGCGTCTGTCGGGCCGGCCTCTACTCTGCTGGCCATCTCTCTTCCATTTCATCCAATATGGCGAACGCATCTCTCATCAGTGTCAGGCGGAGACACGAATATGTGTTATTAGATTTAGGGTTATTCTTGCTTGTGTGAAATTCTAGTTATATTATCGGTATGGCCGTTTTAGTGAATAGGCTACATCCTAAGACTCCCTTTATTAGACTCATAATCACATTTAGGTGTAGGCCTACGCCAGGGGTAGTCCTATACAAATGGCCAAAATTTGTGTAACGATAGATTAAAGTATTTTAACGTTCAAAATTTTGCAATTGCCCGTAACGTTCATATTCTTATATATCGTGCAGCCTATGCAATATTCTTTTTATTACTGGTAGGCTACTTTGATTTGCTCGACTTTTTAGGTCAAAAGTTTGAGTTTCATTGATAGCTTCTTTGGGTAGTGACTTTGTATACAATTTCCTTATTGTGCTGGTGCTTTTTAGCTAACTTTGATTTGATTTGAAAAGAGCTTCCTGGTCCCGATCCATAAGTAAGCTTAAAATATGTATCCGAGATCAATTTGGTTTGATGTGTCAAGTTTCGAATATGTCGTATTTAGAAGTTTTATGTGTCGTTCTGCCATTACTTTACATTCTTTATTGACCGGTGCTGAGAAATCTAAAACCATACCAGTCTCGGTTTCGATTTCAGTTTATATCTTCCACAGAAGTCTGGTTTCTGTTTGCATTCCAATTTACGTTTATTTCTTTTAATATTTAGAGATCGATTTTAGATCTGCTGATTTTTTCATAGTAGCCTATACAAGAAATTGGAACCAATAAATTGTGTCTTTTGCAAACAGATTGAGTATCGCTCCATATCTCAGTGATCTATCTCAAATGCTCGTGTGTGATTTCGAGTTTACAATTTTATCTTTCTTTCTTGCAGAAGTGGTGCGGGAAGATGCCTTCAACTCGCCCTCGTCCCCGTTCATACAAAAGGGATCCTGTCGGCTTACCAGCTCCCGTCGTAGTGCCTCGCAAGAACTCCCAATGTCGCCTTGAAGGATCTGCGGTAACTAGGCCCACTGAAGAGAGGTTTGTATTATGTTTTTTGCAGTTTCTTTGCTATTATTGTTATTATTATTACTAGCTAAACTACAAACCTAGTTAGAAGCGCAGGATGGTATAAGCCTAATGGCTCCAACAGGGAAAAAACAGCCGAGCGAGGTATGGGAATAAATAAACAACAAAAGTAGTATTGAAAAATTAGTACAACATTTTAAGGAGTGATTTCCAATTGCTTCCTCAATATCAAGAAAATAGCCAACTCTAGTATTGTAGAATATTTCTGGATTTTTTGTTTAGATTAGGGCAGTAATATATATAAATGAATATTGTGATAGAAGTGTACACTGACATTTATTTCTCCTTTTCGGCAGGACTCAGTCCGTCCACTGCAAGGAAGGATTCAGACGAGGTCCTGAGTATAACTCCCATCTGAGGTATTGTCCTGCTGTTCGACGTCCAGGTGAGGAATTGGGTCTCTATGCTATGACTATTTACTTATAAACTTTTGGGGGTATTGGCAAAATTATGGTAATTTTCATCCCTTCCTCTTATATTCATGTCTTGCTGTTGGTTAAATATTATTATTGCTCTATCTGTGATCAAATGATAATAGTTAAATTTCTTCTCAAGTTTATATACTCAGTTGGTGTATAGCCTATTTCCTTTGACTGAGGACTTTCTGATACGTTGTCATGAAGATTTCTAATCGAATGTCTTTTCTTTGCAGAATATACTCTGGAGTTCCTTAGTGGTGACGTCATGGACGACGCCTACAGAGGGAATACCACAATCATAGCTCAGGTGGTCGACTGCGCAGCAGTGAAGCCATTTGGCCCGTCGAGGTTTTTGGCACAAAAGTACCCTTTCTCCAACCCTTACCAGAACAGGAGGAGCTTGGGACAATTGAATAGGGCGCTTCAGGAGGACAGGGTCGTCCCGGGAAGAATAACCCTCAACACGTCGAGGGCCAGTGAACATTGCCCTATGGTCGCAAACCTGTTCGCTCAGTTCTACCCTGGGAAGCCCTTCGAGGTTAACGTCGCCCGCCAGAATTTTGTCAAGCAGTTACGTCGGGTGTCAAGGAATGGGAGTCAGGGGAGCCTCAACGGGACCGTCAGGAGCGATGACCACTTTTTGGAAGGACTGCAGAACGACACCCTGGCCAATCGTACCCGCTGGTTCCGGCAGTGTGTGGGGAGAATGTTGGACATCCCGGGAAGGTTCGACGTCCAGAAGGTGGTTTTTGTATACAAGGCCGAGAGCGAATTTTCTCTGGAGGATTGGGAGGAGTTTTACGTCCCCACCATCAGACGCTTCGCTAACTGGGTTTCTGCATTAAAGATTAAAGTTGTTGTTTTGAATATGGATCAGAATAAAGAGTAAATTTAATTATTTTCAAATGTGATTTAGTTAAGTGTCGTGTATATTTTTATTATAATAATAAATAATGTTCTTTTAGAAGCGTAATTTTACTCTTGCATTGTTTTTTTTTTTTTTTTTTTTTTTTTTTTTATTCTAAGGTATTAAATGTTACAATATTGTGTTGGCAGTCTCTTTTGTAGAGAGTTAGAATTCAAGTTATATTTATGTGTACATGATTATCATACTGCCTTATTTGAGATTTCTATATGATGTTTATGTATTATTCATTGTGATTTTGTAAATATGCATGATTTAGAGTTTGTGATTTTTATTTCACAATTATGCCACTCTTAAATTGAGTTAGAATTAAGGTTATATTTATATGTATACATTACTATCAGACTGTCGTATGGGAAATTTGAAATCTTTGTGTGTTGTACATTTAAGTATTAATGTTTGTTATAGTATTTGCATAAGGGATTTTATACATAATTATGCATGTTTTAAATTTTCTTACTTGTTATCTTTGTTATGTGAATGTCTATATTTTTCTGCTGCGAAATCTTATAATATATTTTGACCAAAAGCGTTAGTTGTTTTATCTTCCCCAGATGATTGATTATGAATGAATCATAGTAATATCATCTTGAAGAAATTATCATTACAGAAAATGACAAAAGTGACACAAGGGGTCATGAGAAATATCCTTAGGCGTGTTGAAATACCTGAGGTTGGTGTAAACGTTTTAAGTCTAGAATAATACCTGAAATATACATATAAAATCCAAAGGATTACAATTCAAGAGTCAAGGATTTTGTGTCATGAAAATAGAGTTTGTTTATGTCCCACTTATGATAAAAGTTGGTAATGACCGAAATGAAGTTTCTGCTAAAATTTAGCATTTACACGAATAAAAATAATTGTATAATTGAGCTTGTTGTATATAGCATGATAGAAGATTGATTGGTTGAATGACATTTATTTTGTCGTCGCATCTAAGGGATGATTGACTCTTCAATGTTTAAAACTAAAACACTTCACAAAATTTGAAATCATGGAAATAACACTTTTTAATATCTTCGGTATTAATCAAAATTCAACACAAGCTCATATTTTCTTGAAGTTATACATTGACTATGATACTGCATGTGGAGGTAATCCAAAATTCCACAACTTTGTTTACAATGAAGGCGTTGTGTTTAATGTTAAGATTAACAAATGACATATGATTGTACTGAGAGAGAATACATACATATACCCAACGTGCTCAGCTACATCCCTAGTTGGAGAAGCAGGATGCTATGAGCCTATGGGCTCCAATAAGGAATATAGCCCAGTGAAGAAAGGAATCAAAGAAAAAATGAATATTTTATGAACAGTAACAACATTAACATAAATATTTTCTATTTAAACTAAAGACTTCAACACACGAGGAAGAGAAATTAGATAGAATAGTGTGTCCAGGTGTACCCTCACCCAAGAGAACTCTAACCCAAGTCAGTGGAAGACCATGGTACAGAATCTATGGCACTACCCAACACTAGAGAACAAAGATTTGATTTCAGAGTGTCCTTATCCTGGAAGTTAAAAGGGGTTAGGAGAATTTGTGGACATTCTGCTGGTAACTATGTAATTGTTGAGTGTATAAGAAATGTCAAATGTATACAGTAATCTCTTAGACTTACACAGAATATATTTTGATGAATGGGGAAATTTAAGTTTTGGATGCGAACATTAAGTAGGCCTACTCGTCATGTAAGCAAAATTCCATATTACATCAATCTGAAATAAAACTCGGGGAGCAAGCCGATGAGGACTGACTTAGTGTGACTGTATGAATGTCACGTAGAAAAAAGGGTACCAGGAAATAAGAGACGGTCGGTGGGGTGACTCCCACGGAACCTCCACAATAAAAAGTAAACTAAATATAGTCAGTATTGCTATCTTATAAATTGCCCAAGGGATTTAGAAGGAAATGTTATGTCTGGTTAGATAATAGAATGAATTGTTCTAGTATGTTATGCTCCATGAAGAAAATTCCCGAGTGTTGGAGAACAAAATACTATTACTAAAGAATAGAAAATATAAAACTATAAAACCCAAAACAATAAAATACAATACAAAAAAAAAAAAAAAAAATCCTTGACAGTAGTAGGCCTACACTACAAAACATGCATCCCTTATTAGAGATTAGTTAAAATCAAGGATTGACTGTAAGCAGATCGAAGACAGTGGCTCCTCAACACCCGAATCTGCATTGATAATGTTTCTTTAACACTGTACGACTACTTAAAATCTTAGGTGTGATTCTCGACAAATTTACTTTTGTTAAACACATTTGGCGTGTCTTCATTAAAGGTGTCATGTTGAGAATCTTTTGAATATTTTCGGTGATCAATCTATGTTGAAAAATAGTTTTAATTATTTCATTCTGCCTTGTTTTGAGTATTGTTCTTCTTTTTGGTCTTCAGCTGCTGAATCTCTTCTTAATTTGTTGGACAGGAACTTATGATCTACTAAATTTCTTACTCCTGATCTAGATGTTCAGCTCGGAGTTCGTTATGCATGTTGCATAATTATTATTATTATTTGCTAAGCCACAACCCTAGTTGGAAAAGCAGGATGCTATAAGCCCAGGGGCCCCAACAGGGAAAATAGCCCAGTGAGGAAATGAAAGGAAAGATAAAATATTTTAAGAAGAGTAACAACATTGAAATTAATATTTCCTATACAAATTATAAATACTCTAACAAAACAAGAGGAAGAGAAATTAGATAGAACAGTGTGCCCGAGTGTACCCTCAAGCAAGAGAACTCTAACCCAAGACAGTGGAAGACCATAGTACAGAGGCTATGCCACTACCCAAGAATAGAGAACAATGGTTTGATTTTGGAGTGTCCTTCTCCTAGAAGAGCTGCTTACCATAGCTAAAGAGTCTCTTCTACCCTTACAGAGAGAAAAGTGGCCACTGATCAATTACAGCGCAGTAACCCCTTGGGTGAAGAAGAATTGTTTGGTAATCTCAGTGTTGTCAGGTGTATGAGGACAGAGGAGAATATGTAAAGAATAGGCCAGACTATTCGGTGTAAGTGCTGGCAAAGGGAAAATGAACCGTAACCAGAAAGAGGGATCCAATGTAATACTGTCTGGCCAGTCAAAGACCCCATAACTCTCTAGCGGTAGTATCTCAACGGGTGGCTGGTGCCCTGGCCAACCTACTACCTGTCCATCCTTTCCAATCAGATATTCCCCGACTGTACCACCCTGTATGTAGCACTAACAGTAGTCTCTCCTCTATCATAAGGTTCAATAGGCCTACTACACAATAGCCTATTCTAGAAGTTTTGTTCCAGCCTTGGCCAGATTGTGGAAGATCTTCCTAATCGAGCAGTTAAAAAGGTGGTATATCAGAATTTCAAACTTGCAGTGAATGGTTTTATGACAGGCTAACTTTAGTCTCTCTTCATTGTTAATATAGCCTATGACAGATCATTTATCGTTGTTACCTATCTTAAAAGATATATTATTCATTAGGCCTACTTCTCATGTCTTTTATTTTCTTATTTCATTTCACCACTGGATTATTTTCCATGCTTTTCTAACTAGGATAGTAGCTTGGCTAGTAATAATGATATTATAATAATAATAATAAATTGTTATTGTTGTTGTTATTACTAAAAACCGTTCTATAAATATTATAGTTCATTAAGAATCCAGTTACTGATCCCAACTTTCAAAGAATTTAATTAAAGTTAATATAAAATTTAGGCATTAAGCCAAGCACTGGAGCATCAAAGGCCTTTCATCGCTATAAAATGCAAATTAATCAATGAAGCAGCAGGCCTAACCCGACAAATTTGGTTTCTGTACCCATGGACATCAACACCCTGTAACGCCAGTCCCTCAAGGCACTCCTTGAGGATGAACTTCCCGAGGTGGAGACGGCACCTACCATTCGTCCAGGGTGCTCAGGAGCCTTGACCAATGGCTTCACTGGCTCCGCGCTAACCCCGCCCACTTGGAATTGGGTGCCAAGTCTGCATTTTCTTCGATAATATATGTAACAAAAACATGTTTTATGCTTGAAGCATTTATTTTCAAACCTCATATCGTCCGATTTAAATGTGGCTTTGTGTATATGCGTATAAGTCGATTATTCTCCCATTATCTCTGCAATGTTTTGGCTCCTTTTATCTAATTCTTATCAAACTACTTGCATTAATGCTCTATTAGTAAGTTTCTGAACTCTATCGCTTATTTCCCCCGTTTGTTTCTCACTGAATGTTCAAAATACAGCCTTCGTTTCACAGCAGTTTTATCTTTATTATTTCTTCTCCTTCTCCCTCTCATGCTGTAGCCTACCTTGATACAATATATCCTCTGAATTCGCCATAAATGAATGAACGATCAGCCACGTAGCCTATAGTATTAGACTGTTTAAATATTTTCTGTTTTCTTTCTAATATTAACATATGAAACTCTTGGTAAATGGAGCTTAGTTATATTTATACGAATGTGTGCGTACGTACTTTCCACCCTGAGAACGTGTGCGTACGTACTTTCCACCGTGATAACGTATGCGTACGTACTTACATCGTACAATTGTGTGCATACGTACTTTACACTGTACGAACGTGTGTACGTACTTGACATCGTACGGACGTGTGTGTACGTACTTTACATCGTACGGACGTGTGTGTACGTACTTTACATCGTACGAACGTGTGTACGTACTTGACATCGCACGGACGTGTGTGTACGTACTTAACATTGTACGAACGTGTGTACGTACTTTACATCGCACGGACGTGTGTGTACGTACTTTACATCGTACGAACGTGTGTACGTACTTGACATCGTACGGACGTGTGTGTACGTACTTAACATCGTACGAACGTGTGTACGTACTTGACATCGCACGGACGTGTGTGTACGTACTTTACATCGTACGAACGTGTGTACGTACTTGACATCGTACGGACGTGTGTGTACGTACTTAACATCGTACGAACGTTTCCGTAGGCACTCCCCCCCCCTCCCTTCTCATTCGGGTAAGAGCTTCAGTTCAAGTTCTGTTATCGTAGTGGTCGGACGTGTACAATAGAAATTGTTTGCAATTGATCATGGATTCCGCATATTTTAGCCAGAGTTTTCTCCTCAGCACCAAAAAGGTAATTTCTGTAGCTCCCTTTCTTTTGTATTTTGTCCGAGGATGCAAAATTAAAATTGTGAAGTGTAAAGATCGTATATTTGTTATGCGTCTTTGAATTCTCTCGAAACCTGATTATGTTAGGCAGGTCGTATATTGTTCACATATTGGGAGGAAGTATCCTGATTATGTTTGATGCCAAATTTAGCTTAATGAAATCTGAATTATTAAGTTTTAATGTTCATATTTTATATCTATTATCGGCCTCTCTCGTGTTTGTCTTGAGAATATAATTTTCGAATGTTATTCACGATTTCACACCATTTAAAGGTGACTAAAGGTTAAAGGTGACTGGTTTCAGTTCCGGTTCCATCAGAATAGATGCTCACCAGAACGTCAGCCGGGCCAGCCCAACCCCCACTGCGGTGCCCTACCACAGCAGTAGCCTCCCTAGTAAACAGCTTAAACTCACGCCCCTGGGCGGGGATCGATCTCTTGCCACGCGAATGCGAGGCAAACACGTTACCACTGTACTAGCCAGGAGTATTATTCTAGTAGGATTCGAGAAACGCGTCGGATAATCTAGTAAAACAGAATCTGATTCCTTTGTCAACAGGAATATAGTTTTCCTTGTAACGAGTGATTGCTTGCGTCATATCCAGTGTATTTCATTTCCCAAAAGAATAATTTTTGTGCAGTTTGTCTATAATTATTTGTATGTGAAGCGACAGTCTTGCAAAAATTGACTTAAACAAGGATTTCATCCCATTGACGGGTTACGTACGATAATTTATCATTACAAATTGGCTGTATTTCACTTCATAATGAATAATTTTTGTGCTAATTGTCTATAGTTATTTGCATGTGATGAGACAGTTTGCGAAAATTGATTCAAACAATGATTTCACCCCACAGACGGGTTACGTACAATCATTTAATATTACATATTAGGTGTATTTAATTTCCCCAAAAAATAATTTTTGTGCGGTTTGTATATAATGATTTGCATGTCATGCGACAGTCTTGCGAAAGATATAGTATATTTACGGTATTAAAAAGGAAGAGTGATATTGGTATAAAGTTTTCATTCTCTTCGGGGCCAACTGTTTCTGAACGAGTTTCCCCAATTTCGTCGTGTGAACCTCCAGATCTTTCTTGATTCGTGTTTCAGGACTACTTTTGTAGTGGGAAGAAATATATAGCTTTGTTTATTTTACAAAGGCTTGGTTTAGACCAAGTCCCTAGATAGTTTCGATTGAAAGAATCTGATACATAGAACGTGATTCACCTGAGAGTTAAATATTTTTATTTAGTCAAACATATGAGATTTTTGTCATAGATCCAGAGTTGTGAATCATTGTTTTAAACAATGATTTAACTTATAACTACCAGGAGGCTGTTGTTAGAAATAGTTTACTGTGGTATTTATTACATTTCATGAAATAATTTTTTTTTTCTTTTTTTTTTGGCGAACTGTAGTTTATTCGATGATACTTAGGATCGATTTTGTCCTTTGTTGTAAGCCATCATGCATAATTGGGATTTTTTTTTTTACCATATGGGGATTCTCCCATTTTACTATGGCTATTTTTTCATGATTTTCTTTTGGCGGCAAGGATGCGTGTGTTTTTTCCCTTTTGGTTTTAACCGTAACTATATCTTTTATCTCGGCAATGAAAATGTCTAATTTCTTGTTTCATTAAGCGGGGCATAGGCAGAAGATTGAATTTTATCATGATAAATGACTATTTCATGATTGATATAATCCTAATAGTGTTTGGATTGGTAGAGTGACAATCCTAGCAGCATTTGGATTAGTACCGCGGTATAATCCTAATAGTGTTTGGACTGGTAGAGTGACAATCCTAGCAGCATTTGGATTAGTACCGCGGTATAATCCTAATAGTGATTGGATTGGTAGAGTGACAATCCTAGCAGCATTTGGATTAGTACCGCGGTATAATCCTAATAGTATTTGGATTGGTAGAGTGAATCCTAACAGCATTTGGATTAGTACCGCGGTATAATCCTAATAGTGATTGGATTAGTAGCGCCTCTTGGGTGTGATTTCCCATCTGTACAATAGACCTGAGAGGACAGTATAAGTGCAGAATCTGACATTAGCCTAATCTTAATGTTCTGGAAGGGGGTTTGTTAAGATATGGGTGTGAGAATATTACCTGGATCTTAAGAAAGGAGATATCCTTTTCTTTCTTTTTATTATATTCCTTCCTCCTGGGATAATACAATTCCAAATATTCCATTTCAGTTTCCCGTCGTGAAAGAATCCTTATTTCATCCTCTTTTTCACATTTAACTAGACTCTCTCCAGTCATTTTCTTCTTGTCCGCTTTTAGTTATTTTTTTTTGTCGAGATCATTGCAGCAAAGAAAAAAAAAAGAAAAAAAAAAGGCCAGATCTTTTGTCTCCTTGTCTTGATCAGTTCGCTTGTATATTAATTTTTTTAAGTTTGGTTGATTATCATAATACATTTTTTCTTCTTAATCTTTTTCGTTTGAACATGTTTCTAAATTGTCTTTTTTTTTCTTTTATCTCTTCTCTCCATCTTTTACTAATTGCTCCTCCGTTCTTGGCGATGAGCTCTTTCCTCCTTCCTGAAAGTTCAATGTAATATTTTTGATTTCTTCTATCCTTCGATGATTGGCTAAACTCCCTTTCTGGGGGCTAGTTGAGTGGCCAGGTAATTACTTCCTTCTCTCTGCGTGCATGGACGAGACAATGTCAGGAGATGTAATATTTGCAGATAATAGGTAGGCCGTATGGATAACAGAATGGATCCCTAGAGGGTGCTAGGGCAATTCGTCCCTGGTGAATTTGTCGTTGCCCAATTCGTCCCGCTCAATTCATCGTTGCTCAATTTGTCCCCAAGTCAATTCGTCGTTGGGCAATTCGTCCCCAAGTTAAAAGACACTAGGTTGTTTAACTGTTTTATCCTAATTTCAGAGAAAGGAAAAAACAAAGTTGTTGATGAAGAGAATTATATATATACTAAGAATAAGGAGAGTGCAGATAGACTGAAGACCTACTGGAGGTGTGAAGTCGTGCATGCAAGGCGAGACTTCATACTGATGAAAACTATATAGAGATTAAGAAGGTTGGTATCCACAATCACGCTTCAACAGCCGCAGAGGTAAATGCGAAGACTGTGGTCTCAAATATTAAAGCAAAGTCAATTTCATCTCGTGATGCACCTCGCTCAATAATTGCTGGGGAAGTTGAAAAGTTAAACGAATGTGCTTTATCACAAATTCCTCGGTTGGAACAACTCAGTAAGAATATCAGACGTTGGAGGCAAGCAGATTTTAATTATCCCGCAACCCCACAAACAAATGTTGGGTTCTCCATTCCAAGTGAATACTCTTGCTTAGACACTTATGAAATTCTTTTAAAGTATGATAGTGGAATCAAAGATTCAAGCAGAATATTGATAATTGCAAGTGATGAAGCACTGAGAAATTTAAAAGTGTACAAGACTTGGGCGGCAGACGGAACATTCTAAAATTTACTTTCAAACTAAAATATCCGTTAGACAATTCTTTTTTAAGGAGCAAAGTTTTAAAAAGTAATTTTGAACTAAAATTGCCATTAGACAATTTCTTTTTTGAGGAAGCAAAAAGGATGCAATATGTAAGACAAAAAAAAAAAAAAAAAAAAAAAAAGGAGTGTCGAGAATGCGAAAATAAATCATTGAACTCGACGATTTTCCCAACGACGAATTGACTTGGGGACAAATTGAGCAACGATCAATTAAGCAACGACGAATTGAGCAACGACGAATTGCCGTCGACGAATTGACCGGGCACCCCCTAGAGATTACAAAAACAGGAGAAGGAAGACAATGGATTGATGAACTAAGAAGATTTGCGGGTATAAACCGGTATAGAAAAACCAAAGATATATGGGTGTCCTGCAGTGGAATGGCTATGACAGATGATTATGTCCAGTCAGCATTCACCCTTCGCGGGGTTGGGTAACAGGAACAGGCACCTACCCTAACAACTCGCTGCCCATTGCCTACGAGCGGTCGACTAATACACCAAGTACTGCCTATTATTTTTGCGTAGTTTATATCACATGTTTAACCAAGTGTAGTATTCTATGTGAATCTAGTCATTGTGACACTTTTAACATAAGCTGTTGTTCCCATCTAATATAACACTCGCTGATACTGTACTGTATATTACTGTAATATATGTACACTTAGATTCAAAAGTCCGCCGACACTCAGGGAGAATCGCTCGTCAGAGGTCTCTAGTGTTACCATGACAAAACAAATAAAGAGTTGCATTTCTTACTACTTCTTAGGGAATAGGCGGAGCCTTGTCCAAGCTCAGCGAACGCTGGAAAATATTACAAATCTTGTTGCCATATCTTATGCTGTGGTATCATTTGACATCTCAACTATCCAATACAAATACACAAAACACACACACATTTATATATATATATATATATATATATATATATATATATATATATATATATATATATATATATATATATATAGATAGATAGATAGATAGATAGATAGATAGATAGATAGATAGATAGATAGATAGATAGATAGATAGATAGATATATATAGATATATATATAGATATATATATGTATATATATATATATATATATATATATATATATATATATATATATATATATATATATATAAATCTAGAAT
Source organism: Palaemon carinicauda (assembly GCF_036898095.1). Classification (NCBI taxonomy): domain Eukaryota; kingdom Metazoa; phylum Arthropoda; class Malacostraca; order Decapoda; family Palaemonidae; genus Palaemon; species Palaemon carinicauda. The sequence continues at coordinate 178,490,554 of NC_090729.1, read as the reverse complement.
CTGTATAAGCATGTAGAAATTAATGGAGTGGCATAACTTAACAATTCCTTCCATTAACAGCTACATTAGATTGTTTGGAGATCTGACATTAGTCTTATTCCAGTTTCATTTATGGCTCGATGCCGTAAAGTATTCATAAAAACGGCATAAATGAGTTATACGAGCCTTGAGGTCAATCAGAGAGAGAGAGAGAGAGAGAGAGAGAGAGAGAGAGAGAGAGAGAGAGATTACAGTAGTGAATGTAGTAATTGTTTATCCTGTAAATTGATTTCTAGACAGGAGAAATTTACGCTTGATATTGCAACGTCTCCAATAAAAATTATTGTATTATGCTTCCAAAAAATTAGTTTTAGAATGCTAAATTGATTTCTAAAGACTTTCATAGGCCTTTAGATATTAATAGATAGGAACATTTTGGAATACATAAGGATACTTTACTGAAAAATATTTCCCAAGTCATTCAGATTCAAGGGGATGTGGCATCTCAGTATTTAGTTCGCAACCCGCTTTCCCTTTATTCATAAAAGTTTTTACTTTTCCTTTTCCGCCCGTATTTGTGGCTAAGAACGGTTGGCATTGACATTTAAACTATAATTTTAAATATATACTGTAAAATATTTGCTGTGTTGCTAATTCAATCTTTATTACAAGAGCTATAATTTGCTTGATAAGTACTGAGGCCCTATGACAAAATTGGAGATAGTTATCATCGAGTAGAGATAACGGGATTATTTTGTTGGACTTAAATGCTCATCCACATAATGGTAGATTTTGGAAAAATAATAGCTGTAATTAGAGAATCGTTGTCTTATGAGTGTTTGAAGGATTCGTTAGAAAGAATCCTTATACTGTACCAACATTTGTCTGGCTCGAAGTTATACTATTTAGTTACTATAGATCATTATTTTCCATATACCACAAGTTTTCCAATTAATTTGCTCATTACAAAAGTACTCTGTAGGATAATTTACCCGTTTGCTTTAAAAGCAACCAAGATATTTTCGTTAACTGGAATAATTATAGAGGAATGTGATTGAAATTGTATAAAAAGGTGAGTGAAATAGTTCTCAAAATGCCTTATTTTCTAATCCAGCTAAGGAATATCTCGTCTTGGCTTCACGCAAATTTCGAAAAGTTCCAGGTTGGAATGGTCAAGTGAAGGTGTTTCTTGCTGCCGCTCAGGAGAGATTTCTTTTCTGGAGGAATAGTGAGAAACTAGGAACTAAAATTGACCGCCTTAGATGAATAACGGCGAACAAGGCAATTTATCTTAAAAATACCGAGGATGTTTAATAAACGAATGAATAAAGAATGAATTTAAGGAACACAAATAGGAACTTGATCATGGAGACTTACGCCTATTTGAATCACGACTATTAGAAGTCAGCGTAATCAAACTACGTAATTTTCTGAAGATAAAGCTACTAGTAATTACATAATCACTGATAACTTACAGCCAAGGTATTAGTGTAGGAAATCATTTTGTGCTCATGCCCCCTGCGCTATATTTTTTTGGAAAATTAGTGAATATATTACGGGAAAATTAGTATTTCTTACTTCCATTACAAAATCTTGGAAAATTACGTCGTTCTGAGGACAAGATACTTTTTTATATGATTTATCAATAAAGCAAATTTCTCAAAGTTTTTGCTAGAATGTAATAGTGGTCTCATTTACTGCAATACAAATTCTTTTAGATTCAATAAACTAAATTCTGATTGTATTCAAAGTGCTATGCAGTCATCAGTATTTACTGTTTTCATCACAGATTATTTATTATGCAAAGTTAATAGTTAACTTTGGTTACTAATCAACCTTAGAACAACAACGGCTATTTGTTCGGTTGCTACTAGCTACTACAAATGAACTAATAATGAATTATGTTAGATATATTTCATGGAACATTAACGGTTATTAAATTAGATTGAGGCAATTATACAATATTTTACAAGTTGTATCAAAAATTTTTTAACCTCTTTCCACAACCTCTAAAATACAAATGACTTCCTTATTTCCTCAAATTCTTCAGTGTCGGACTGCCCGGGGATGAGTAATTCCCCCCCCCCCCCCCGGCCACCAACCCATCCATTGAAAGTGTCTATTGGGCTCCTCAAAAGAATAGTAAAAATAATTATATATATATATATATATATATATATATATATATATATATATATATATATATATATATATATATATATATATATATATATATGTGTGTGTGTGTGTATTTTGTGTATTTGTAGTGAATACTCGAGGGACAAATGATACCACAGTATGAAATATGGCAACTCGATTTGTAATATTTTTAAGCATTCGCTGAGGTTGGACAAGTCTCCGCCCATTTCCTTGAAGGTAGTAAGAAGACCAACTCTTTCTTTGTTTTGTCACGGTAACACTAGAGACCTCTGACGAACGATTCCCCTTGAGTGTCGGCGAACTTTTGAATCTAAGTGTACAGTATCATCACTACAGTACAGCTTAATTAGCTCAGGACGACTCATACCATTTGACAATTCACCATACACTTAGCCTACATTTGCATATTGTAGTATTTACGTACAGTACTGTACAGTATAGTTAGTAAGCAATACTGTACATTACTGTAATACTGTACCGTACGATATGTATTCAATGATACTTAACATACATTCAGTGTATACATTTTACATGAAGACCATTAACCATTTTTGTACAAAGTTCTACGTAGCTGTGAAGCATAATGCAACTGATGCGTTGTGTCCTGCACACTACTGTAGTGAATATTATTACCCGGTAAATATATACGCTATGTACGATATAAATAAATCACTTTTTACTAATGAGAACGTGATTCTGCTAAAAAAAAAAAGTCTGAAGTAGAAGATGCACACACGAAAAGAGGCTATGCAAGACTGAGATGGGTTGTGCTGTGTGGAGTGGAAAGTTTTCAAAGGATGCTAGTCATGAAGCATAGTGTTTAAAAGGTTATATGGTTTTCTGTATCGTTAATGAACAATCGCAAATAGAGGGCTGGCTGTATATATATAAATATATATATATATATATATATATATATATATATATATATATATATATATATATATATATATATATACATATACATATATATATATACATATATATATATATATATATATATATATATATATATATATATATATATATATATATATATATATATATATATAAATATATATATATAGCTTTTCCGTTATGCTTTTAATATTCATCTATGAGAAATTTTTGCTGTATGTAACTTTAGTTTTTGACTGGTGGTCTGTTTTCAGGGCCATACAATATCTGGTAGTTATTATCGAAAATGGATTAGTCTTCCTTTTTACATAACATTGTTAATCTCTTCTTGAAATTTGTTGATGAGACTTAATTTCGTTTCTTTCTTTTTTATCCACAGGTGCCTGTGTCCGACTCGTCCGCATTGCCAATATCCGATGACGAACTATCTATCGTGTTCGAGTCTGTGCCCGTCAGAGGAGACGCTCAGTCCTCCAAAGTTAAGACAAGGAAGAGAAAGAGGTTAGTCTTGCATTTTGGTTTATCATTTTTCTTGTGCACGAGAATATCAACTGAAAATTTAAAACCGCTTTTGAAGTGGTGTTTAACAAGTGCCTCATGCTTTACAAGTTTACTTTCCTTTAATATGCTAAAATATATAAGTTTATATTGTATCAGTGTATGCTAGGTCGTTGACCTAAATCAGATAATTGGTGCTTCGCTTGTTTAGACTGTAAAGAACCAGTGTACTTGGGTACATCCTCGGTTCGACTTCCCCCAAACTTTGATTTTTGAATGGTCGGACTATTAGATCATGAGATTCTATAACTTGATACTGATAAAAAGAATTAACTTTTATATGGAGTTTTATAAACAATAACTTGAAGAAACTTTCACTAACACGAGTTCTTGTACCAATTCTTTTTCTTTCCACAGAGATCCTACAAATTTCTCCACATGCTGCTTCTGCAACAAGACTATGTCCTGCATTGTGGAGTACATCACTCATACTGCAGGATGCAACGAGAAGCCAAAAAACTCAGAGGAAAAGTCAAGTGATTCTTCTGCCGCGAGCGTAGCATCAGGTAAACCAATCGTCATAGTCTGTTCTGCAATTGACATTTAGATATCTAAACTAATGAGTTTGGATGCAACAAAATTTTAAAATTATAACTATTTTATATCTTAAGGTGAGACTAACAGGCTTCTTAATTATCTTTACAGGTTCTGATGAAGCGTCTGCTGTTGCTGTGTCTCCTGTCGAAACTTCAGAGGCAATTTTGAATGCAACGACGACATGTCCTGATGTTCCCTTGCCATCGCCGCCCGTCTCTGAGACTTCAAGGTCTTCACCACAGTCTTGCGAAGTTTCGTGGCCATGGCTCTCCCCTGCCGGAGCCTCAGGACCATCACCTTACACTGCAGAAGTCTCAGGGCCATGGCTCACCCCTGCAGTAGTCCCAGGGACATCACCTATGCCTACTGAAATCACAGGACCATCACCTTACCCTGCAGAACTCTCAGGGCCGTGGCTCTCCCCTGCTGTAGTTACAGAACCATCACCTTCCCCGGATGGTATTTTGGAACCAAGATGGTTCTCTGCAGGAATCCAATATCCCACCAATAGTGGTTGCTCTACTGGAAGTGGATATTTCTTTGAAAGGCTCGTATAGTTTCTTTCCATTAATCTAATCTTATTTCTTACTGTCATTCTTACATTAAAGGTCTCGAATGCATGATGTGCCCTCTCCTATCACATATGTAGTCTTCACTATACCCGCAATATCTTTTAATTTGTTAATAAATATTCATCAGATGACAATATTAAAGCAAAGAAATCCTTTTATGTTTCTGAAATGTAGGTATATTGTTTTAATTTTCCAATGTCCTTTTATTTTGCAGTTTTCCAGTATATTCCGGAGCAGAATATGTCACACAGTCTAACCCTGTGGGTGGGAACCTTCCTACTCCTCCCCCGGAAGTCGAGGGTCCATGTAAGTTTGTTTTCAGTTGTCAATGGTTTTTTATTTGCATCATTAAGATTTTGGCCGTAATGTAATATTAGAACAGAATGCTCTAATGAGCCCATGTGACATGTATACTTTGTAAAGTAAATATAGTATTTGCATTTTTAATTGAACTATTCTGGTAGCCGTATAAAACATTAAGTTTATTACTGAGATTTAGATTTGGTGATGAATTATGATTGTCAGAATTTTTGTTTTGGATATGATAATGTTGAAGTCATTTCTTATCAATTTTATTTGTTCAGGTAACATTCATTCCGATTATCCTTTAATAAGTCATTTCTTTTACTTCCACAGGTAAGACCTCGAGACTCACCTTCCACAGCGGTTGCGTCACTGACAGTTTTTACAAAAATCCGTCCACTGCCATTGTCGTCATGGCAGACTGCGTAGCTGTCAGGCCTGCCAAGGGTTTGATGTCGGAGGTAATAAACAAGTATCCCTACTCGGACGTCTACTCCTCCCGGAGGCAAATAGGCACTCTGAATAGGGCCTGGAGAGAAGACAGACCTAATCCGGGCACCTACAAGGTCTCAAGACCATCGGCTGCCAACACAGGAGATCCAGCAGTCGTAGCAATATTTGGCCAGTTTTACATGGGTTCGGGTTTCGAGACCAACCAGTTTAGCCAGAAGATTGTGGAGACCATCAAGGCGAAGGCGGGTTACTGGTTGGACCCTTATACAGAGACCGTAGATCCCCAGCGCTGTGACCTGAACCTATTTACGGGCCTGCAGTGGGACATGCAGGAGAACAGGGTCCACTGGTTCAGGCAGGCCCTAGAGGAGTTGGCAGGCGTTCTCCGGAAGGAGGGTATCACAAGGGTCGTCATACCCTATGGCCTCGGGTGTGGTCCTGCAGGCGGGGACTGGCTGAAAGATTACCTAGTTGCCATAGAGGCATTCGAGGCCCAGGTTTCCTTGCAGGGGGTGGAGGTGGTCATCGTAACCAAGGTGGAGGACAAGAAGTCTGTTGCTTCCCGCCAGAGGGACAGTTTCACCCAGAACAAGTATCGTCCTCATCAGGTCCAGAAACCCTATAATTGCACGAAGTTCCACCTCGTAAATTTTACATGAAATTCTGACTTTTTATCTCATTGACGACAACCGATCAAAGATATGGCTGTGATAAAAGCTTCCTTGAGAATTAATACTTTTTTTATATGTAATTAGATTTTTTTTTAGAATTTTTATAATGTTATAGTAAGATCATTATTTATTCTCCTATTTTGTAATTACATTAATGAATGTCTATGGTCGTTCAAATGTCTATTTATATTGTTATACTTTTTAATGTTCATTGCAGAAGATTGTTTGTTGTTTACGTGTGGATGTTTGTATATTTTTCAAGTGTTTTTAGCGATTGTGGTATACTGTATTGTGGGTGTTGATCCATGGCTGTGATTTGGTAATCATCTTTTGTTTCAATGTTTTCTTATCATTGAAATAATAATAACAAAATTTACTATTTTATATTATTCATGCCGTGTCTGATGGCAATGTGTATATTACGCAAATATCATCTTTAGCTTGCATCAATGTTTTCTTATTATTGATTTGAATGAAAATTTTTATGCTTATATATCAACAAAATTGACGTTGCATTTTATTTTTGCAGTAATTGATGCTAATCTGTATATATAAATATTATCTTCTGTTCGTGACAATGTTCGGTTATTGTTAGTTTAAATGAACATTTTCATGCTTTCATAATCTATGTGAAGGACTTTTTATCACTTTAGTGTAAGTTATTTTTGTAGTATTTGGTGCTCAATTTGTATATATAAACATCGTTCCTTTAAAATTATATTTTTTGTACATGAATTGCTTAATGAAATAAAGCATGATGTTAAAAAAATTGCTATTTCTTTTTATCCTGATCCTTGTCTTTCTCAGTTTGATTTATATATTCCTATTTGAGTGTCTGTAGATATTCCAATACAGTTCCAATAGAGAAGGGCTAGTCACTAGGGTGATCGTTTCTAAAGAATAGAGCTGTTCACAAGGCTGGAAGTTTCTAAAGAATAGAGCTGTTCACGAGGCTGGAAGTTCCTAAAGAATAGAGCCAGTCACGAGGCTGAAAATTCCTAAAAATAGAGTCAGTAATGGGACTGAAAGTTCCTAAAAAATAGAGCCAGTCACAAAGATGAAAGTTCCTAAAGAATAGAGCCAGTCACGAGGCTGAAAATTCCTAAAGAATAGAGCTAGTCACAAGCTGAAAGCTCCTAAAAATAGAGTCAGCAATGGTACTGAAAGTTCCTGAAAAATAGAGCCAGCCACAAAGATGAAAGTTCCTAAAGAATGGAGCCAATCATGAGGCTTTGAGTTCCTAAAGAATAGAGCCAGTCATAAGCTGAAAGTTCCTAAAGAGTAGAGCTGTTCACGAGCTGAAAGTTCCCAAAGAGTAGAGCCGGTCACGGGGCTGTAATTTACTAAAGAATATTTCATATATAAACTATAAAAAGGATACTTATCTTAGCCTATTCAACACAGAAAAAAAAATTCTGCAAGTTTGAACTTTTAAAGTTCTACTGATTGAACTGCCTGGTCAGGGAGATCATTCTACTACTTTGTAATAGTTAGAATAGGGCATAACTATTAGAATTAAATGTATGCGTAGTAGACAACAATTTACTGGATGGTAGTCTTTGAAGATCTGAATACAAAGGATGGTCAAAGTTATGAGAAGTCTTATGGAACGACGGTACCAGATGTTAATATCTAGACCAGGAATAAATTTCATAGACCGCAAGTTCTTGTCTAACAAATTAAGATGAGATTCAACCGCGGAAGACCAGATAGGAGAACAATACTTGAAACATGGCAAAATGAAAATATTAAAATACTTCAGAATAGGTTGATAACCGAAAATTTTAAGTCTTTATCAGTAAGCCAATTTTGTGTGTGCAATTGAAGCAACCGACCAAACGTATTTCTCAAAAAGTAAATTTGCTGTGAAGAATAAAAAATAAAAGAGTTGAAGAAACATTATCGATGCTGAGACCCCGGATGTTGTGGAGCCACTGTCCTCGATATACTTACAATCATACTTGAGTTTTGTTAGGGTTTAACTTCATGCCACATAATTTGCACTCTGATTAGATCTCTATTAAGGGATACAGCAACCCCAGTTCTACATTCAGGAGAGGAAACTGATGCAAAGAGTGGCATCATCTGCATATGCAACCGCCTTATTTTCCAGGCCAAACCCCATATGTATATATGATAGGAGAAGTAATGAGCCAAGAACATTACCTTGAGGAACACCAGGTATCACATTCCTATTACTCACTATGGGCTGTTTTTCAAGTCACGAACAGCAGGGGAACCCTACTCTGAGGATGTGATAAAATGTCTGATTTCCTTTTTATTAGTATTATCAGTTTTAAATTGCTTTCAAAATATTTTTATATTTGACATAAGCATGCAAAGATACGTAACTAAGACTTTAATGAATTTAGAAATTTCGTTAACATCAATCCTATTCTCCTTTAAGGTCAGATAAAGTATGTTATGGATTCGAACATTATTATTTTCGAAAAAATGCTTATTGGAATATTTTCTAATTCAATCACCTGTGAATTCGAACAATTGTTTTCGATGAAACCTTTTCGAACAATTTTCTTTCGATTAATTGTCTTTCAAAAAATTGCGCCAGACTACTCATCAGCCAACGGAAAATTAGATTCTGCGGAGAGTTATATGTTCTCTTGGATATGATCTGATGGAAATGATGGATGACATACTGGTATATTGATAATACTCTATTTTGGTGCTACTTTTAATAGTTGTGTATGAACTGCTAATTACCTCCGCCAAGGAGATTATGTTTCCGAGTCTATCTATTTATTTATTTGTCTGTGGACAGGACTGCGTAAAAACTTCAAAGGATTTTGACGAAATTTCACCACAGATAGATCATATGTCATGGAAGACTCCAATAACCTTTGGCGGAGATCTGAAATCTGACTGCTCTTGTTACAGATTGACGGTCCATTGGCATTGAAGATAAAGCTTTTGAGTATCTAAAATTTTACTTGTTTGAGAGAAGCTTCTCTGTACGAGTTTGAAACTTGTACTCATCACCTGAACCATTAAGCAGGCGGTTACCCAAGGGAAGTGTGCTTGCCCCAATTTTATTTTGTATCTATACTATATTTCTATCAAAAGGACTACACAGACATGAGGAGAAGTTTAAAAGATGGTACAAAATTTTACTCCTTCATAAATTATGTGGATGATACCACAAATTTTAAAACATATTAGGGTTTAAATATTGCAGGTAAATCTGAGTTATAACAAGTTAATGTATGTGTGAACGTAATATAGAAAGAGTTTACACACAAATGATAAATGTTAAATCTTTAAGTGAAAGTATTTGCCATGCGACTTGTAAAAAAAATGGTCTCCAAGAGAAAACAAAGTGTGTGGAAACACACGGGAATAAATGACCTTTGAATATGCGACGCTCAGATTGTTCGACAGGTAGACTCGAAAACTTCAAAGATATGAAGACTTAGAAATTTTCTGAAATAGTATGGCCATTAAAAAAGATCTTAAATATATGTAAGCTATAATTAGCAAATAAATTAACTGAAGGAATAACGACCGCTAAGAATATGCCAGAATTATCAATATTATAATTATAAGAAATTAATTTCACAAGTCGATCCACTAAGGGAACTAACCTTGTAAGGAAAGGAAACTGACCGATAAGTGATAAATAGCAATATAGATTAAAGAATGATAAGGCAAATCCTAATAACAGTTTTTTAAAAATGAAACAAATAATACTATGAAATGAGCCTTGCGTCTAATTCCTAATCATTTGAAATAGTTTTAAAGTTGCTTTAAAACTTTTCAGAAAAGTTTTGTATGAGGTGGTGTTTACCAACCATATAAGATACAAAAAAAAAAAAAATAAATAAAATCATAAACTTTGTTCTTGAATGTGAAGGAAAAAAGTCAGGGTAAATATACGAGACTAATATCTAACCAAATACACAAACTTTATATTTTCCTAAGCACCATCTTGTGTTTTATCCATTTCTGAACAGGAATATTGGGACAAACAACCCGTTCATGAGTGTTTACCTACCTCCTCCCCCTTATGGAAACAATCATGGGGGATCACTGTGTGTAACAGGGGTTTTGGGTGGGGAAAACTAAAAGGGATTCGCAGTGATATTGATATTAATGGTCAGAAATGCACAAAAAGAAAAAAAAAAAAAAAAAAAAAAAAAAAAAACAAAGATTACGGAAAAATATAAGGTTCATATAAACGGGTGGAAATTTAAGTATAAGTATGTATGATTTACATTTCGCCCCTCTATACTGTTAGAAAAAACCGTAATTCTAATAAGAAATTCTCCTTAAAAATATACAGTTCTCAACCGTATTTCAATAAAATAAAGGCGACCGAAATTTTACCTTTGCTATTATCTTCTACGTTTTGGTGACTGTAATATCACTCTCTAACGTCAATATATCAGTTCTTAAAACTGTAAAAATCCTGGAATAAGTGTTGCCAGACAAACCGTTTTTCAATGCAAATTTTGGTACCCTCCTGTTATTGCCCCACCACTAATTTCCGATATAACCCCATTACTAATTTTTAGGTTAGGTTTGAATTTTATCCACCTACAGATTAAATAATACCCAACCTAACCTAACTTAACCTAAAAATAGTATTGGGGTTATATCGGAAATTAGTGGTGGGGCAATAACAGTTAAGTACCCAAATTTTTAACAGTGATTTAATTATAGCTTAATAAATAAACAGTATCTCACTGCTTCCCTGTACACGGATGAACTGCGAACGCCAATCCCGTGGGTCATTATTTCAGAGATCATCTTTATTTTCAGATGAGAAACTATGCTATTTACTAAACGGAGTGTGTTTTTAAATAAAATCAATTACCAAAATATATGGAATTACATTAATTTTCGAAATAGATTGTACTAACCTTTTGGAAGTCTTCTACTGACGGTAGCCTATTTATGCCGGAACTGAAGGGGAGGGTGAAAAAATGCCTAGTGAAGAACGATATCCTTGAATATGTGCATAAATATTTGGAAGCTCTCAACTGGTTAAAAATTAAACAGCTGATGATACGCCATAGCAAAAACACACAACTCTCTCCAAAACGACTGAAACCAACGCATGCGCACTAACTCACTATCAGTCACCAGTAGGTAAACAATGGACTCCAAAATAGTGTTATGTGTCCATATTCTAATCAATCGATACCCAAGATATTACGTCCCATCCCACCTTATATATAAATGTCAAAGTAGGCAGAACCTATTAATTATTAATTTTCATAACGAATTCCAGTTTCGCTAGAAATCAATTCATCATATCAACTAAAATTCAGTTAGATACAAAATTGGTGTATGTTGAAAAACACAGGACTTTATTCTACGACAGAAGTTTTCATCAAAATTCCAATACTGCAAAATAGATATTAATGGAAAAAAAATTAATGTTCAAAATATGCTCAAGATCCACTTACTGTTTAGTAAAAGGATCCCCAATTCCAGCGATGATGAAGGATCCATTTCCCTTCTGTCAAGATAGAAGTTCTCTGAGGTGAACTTCTGAACCGGAAGTGGAATGAACTTCAGTCGCGTGAGGCACTTCTCAGCGGAGAGGATATTCCATAAAAAAAGTCATTGCAAGAAAACCACTGATGAATTTGCTTGTGAAAAGAATAAATCCAAGATGGCACGTCACGAACACGAAACACTTCCACCCAACATCCCGCTATAAAGAGAACTAACCCGCACACGAAATCAACTAGCAAGAAACTAAAATAGTTTAGAAGAATAAAGGTCTAACTATTGTTACAACATACATGCTACAGCTAATTACCTCTTTCGCTTTAATTACTGCAATTATTGCAAATAACCCAGAACCGTTTTCGTGTGTTCTGATGCTTCTTATCTCTTACATTCCTTACGATAAAGGGAAGTATAAGGCAAAGTGGGTAATCACCTTGACGTCCTTTTAAATATTTCTCGAATGAGAAGTAAAAACCTTAATGTCCATCATAATACAAAGTAAGAATATTTAAGAAAAATTATGTCGTGATTTTTAAAAGAAGCCTTCTTTTTACACTGAAATGTCCAGTTTTACAACATAGATCTATAGAACTGTTATAGATTCGTATAACTTTAACATAACGATTATAACTATCCAATGATTTCTCTTATTGTTTATGTCAAAGGATTCGAAAGAGTTCTAGAAGTAAATGAAGTTCAGCAAGTGAGGAGCATCGACGTCACAAAGCCTCTAGTTGGTATATCACTGTAAAAGTTGAATACCAGAGATAAATAGGCCTAGTCTTTAATAGTTGACAAAAAAAAGATGACCCTCCAAAAAGAGGGAGAGCCTATTGGTAATCATTCTGCATTCAGTAGCGTACGAAGTTCATTTCCGTCTTCCTGGAAGTATTGTCAGACACTCTCCAAATGCAGATTTGTGAATACATTAGTTGAATTAATTCATTTCTTAACTTTACATTAAAGGTTTAAAGGCCGTTCATGAATGGCAGCGGCAAGGGACAGTGACATTGCTCTATCAAGCAGGACAATGCTCTAGAGAGTGACCATAAATACATATGATTAGGATGCTGATGACTCAGCAGATAGACCTATAGGCTCCCCCAAAGCCCCCGTCCTTAGCTCACAAGGATGGTGAGGTTACAGCAACCAAAGGAACTAACGAGTTTGGGCCGGACTCGAACCTCAGTCTGGCGTTCACCAGTCAGGGACGTTACCGTGTCGGCCCTATCTCACAGGGAAATCCTACGCACTGCAGGACCTACAAGACCTATTTGTCGTATATATTCTTAGGTATTTAGACCAGCACACATGATAGTCCGCCGTTATTTGACGAAATTCACATTATCGAACCACTTTGAAGCCAAGAAAGTCGTCAGTTTCTTGTTGAAACTCTTAATATTTTCGTTTCTGTCTGTTATTTCACACGAAACAATTTTTTAGGATACTCAGCAGGACAAAGTCGCCGCTGAATTAGTTTTATTACCTCCGCTAACGAAGTTGGAATGAGGTTATGTTTTTGCCTCTGTTTGTGTGTTTGTTTGTCTGTTTATGAACAGCTTCCTGGTCGCAATTTTCATCGTAGAGTCATGAACCATGCAGGGATTAACTGTCATGTAAAAAGCTAGAAATTACTAAATTTTTGAAGGTCAAGGTCACGGTCAAGCAAAATATCCAATTCACGTAATTAGAAATAAGTTTGGACATCGTTGTCACAGAGACTTCAAATTTGGTTCATATTTGAGTGTGTGAAAATCCACGCAAATTGATACATGTTAAGGTAAAAGGTCTAGGCCAAGGTCCAGAAATAAGCTGCCGCGGCGGAGGTCTGCGCTCTACTATGTGCCCCTCTAGTTCATACCTCTATTAATCCTGATTCATACAACGGCCTTAACATCGTCTCCTCGTCGCTGGCTGCATCTACTTTTTTACCTTCTACATCGCCTCCGTCCTCGCTTCCTTTCTTGCTGATCAACTTCTTAACTTTTAGTTTATAATTCAACTCTGGGTTTCGCCCAAGTTACATCTCGATGACGATTGGCCTCCCTAGCCCTTGCACCTGACCTTGTGGTTTAAATCCCAATATCCAAATAAATTCTGGAAGTGAATGTTCTCACCTATAGTCAATTCTTTTTAGAGAGGCAGCTTTGCACCAACTTGCTGGGGTGCCCTTTTAGCTCGGAAACGTTTCCTGATCGCTGATTGGTTGGATAAGATAATTCTAACCAATCAGGTAGCAGGAAACTTTTTCCGAGGAAAAAGGGAACCGCTGCGAGTCGGTGCAAATGCGCCTCATTAAAAAAAAAATTGAGTGTAGGTGGATTGAGTTGACTAATGGGAAGTTAGTCATCCTTAAAGAAGCATCTAATTGTACAGGTATTAATTTCCTTTCACGTATGCCATAAAATTATTCAATTAAATATTCATATACCGAAATTCTTTTAATTTTAAGGCTGTGTCATTTGAACATATTTCCGGTCACGCTAAGCTCTCCCCATCCCTTGGGAGAAGGGAGAGGGAGTAGTCATACCCTGGTGAGAGTTGGGTGCATGTGTGTGCATATCTATTTAACCGCCATTTATGACGGGTCGCGTACACTAGTCAAGAGATATTTACTGAGCGTTTAGCAAATGCTGTTTTAAATCCAGTGCATTATCTGTTTCAAGAGTCTTGGTGCTCCATGACTACGTCGATGCTATATAAAGTTCAGCTGATGCCTCGGTCAGCTCTTTCAGTTAGTTCACTATGTCGTAAAAGATACTATTATCTCGAATGAGTTCAGTACCATGCTGCTTTCCTCACTGGAGTCTTTAGGCTTGTAGCACTTTTCTTTGCAAATTAGGGTTGTAGCTTGGATGATGATGATAGTAATAATAATAACTTCGTATGAGTTCTTATTCCCTTTCGTATTGGGCTGCTTTCCTCACTGGAGTCTTAAGGCTTGTAGCAGTTTGCTTTTCAAATTAGGGTTGTAGCTTGGATCGAAATAATAATAATAATAATAATAATAATAATAATAACAATAATAATAATAATAACAATAATAATAATAATAATAATAATAATAATAATAATAATAATAATAATAATGATAACTTTGTATGAGTTCTTATTCCTTTTCGTTGATTTACTAATGGCTGAACCTCATACGAAACTTTTTATAATCTTTTTCTATGTTTGTGATCTTGATGTTTCGAATATAAATTCTTGCTTCCATGTCAAAACATGAGTGTATTCAGGAGTTGCAGTTTATCTATATCATACAGTAAGACAGTTTACCCAAATACAAGATAATTTTGGGCCTTTGGACTAGAAGTGAGGAATATTATCATTTTTAATTAAAAAAAAATAAAAACTATTCTGAAGAAGGGGTATAACTACGTATTCAAAGTTTAAAGGTTATACATAAATGTATATATATATATATATATATATATATATATATATATATATATATATATATATACGTTGAAGTACATTCCCTTCGTTTCATGGCGAATAATATCTCTCTCTCTCTCTCTCTCTCTCTCTCTCTCTCTCTCTCTCTCTCTCTCTCTCTCTCTCTCTCTCTCTCTCTCTCTCAATCAACGGATATTTCTTTAAGTATATAATAATGTGGTCAGTCTCTAAGACCTAGAGACTGACTATACATACAATTGATCAGCACCTAAACCATGCTAGGACGAGGGAAGGACAGACAATGGCTGCTGATGACTCAGACAGGTAGACATATAAGCTTCCCAAAACCCCCATCCTTATTACTTGACATTAAGGCTAATGACACTTGTTTTTTTATGGCTATGGTAGCATGGGTTTGACAATAAACACAGACTTCTCTATGTTCTTTCAAATACATCAAGAATGTACAGTGGGATACAGAAATTCCTAGCACACCTACCCCTGAGGAAGTGCACCCTGTCACACCATAACTGCACGGTGAGTTCTTGTGTGTAGCCTCACACATTACCTCTGACATCTCCCCCTACAACATCTGCTTGGTTACTCGCCACGCAGTAAGGGGATGACAAGGTGCATTTCCTAGGAATGAGGTGTCAGAAAATTTTACTTCCATCTGTACATAGCAAACTAATACCTTGGGTCTTGCAGCTCACCGAAGCTTTTTTATGGGTAGTTGGGCCAGATAACCCGATTTCAAAGTAATGTTAGTCAAGTATTATGGCGACAAGTATCTTTGATTCCTAGCTAAATAAAAGAACAATTTATTTTTCATACTCGCTATCTTATGTTTTTTTTTTTTTTTTTTTTTTCAATTTCTGACCATGAATACTCAGGAAAACCAATTTGAAAACAAGTATAGCCTATGGGGAATCTCAGTGGGAAACCAGGGTTTCGGGTGTGGAAAAAAACATTAAAACGGGTAATTTGCAGTAATAATGATGGCCAGTAATACATAATAAACACAAGATAACCAGTTGGAAAACATATGGGATATGTAAGTGACAGGAAATCAAAGTATCAAACTGTCACATCCCTCAACTGGTTTTCGCTCCGTCGTGGGTCGCTTTGCTAGCAAAAATAAACTAACCTAACTGGTCTTCTGTTCTGGCAGCTGGAGCACGGATGTGCTGTGCACCCCAACCCCGTGGGTTATCATTTCCAGGATACTTATTACTTTCATATGACCAACAGTAGCTATATACTGAACTGAGAGTTTTTTTCATCATAATCAATTGCCGAAATACATGAAATTACACTAAATTTCAAAAGATTTTACCTCCCTTTTGGAGATGTCTTCTTATGATGGTAGTCATGCTGGGACTGAAGGGGAGGCTGGAAAAAATGGTTGATGTAAAACAATATCTGGGAAATTGTGTATGAGTATTTGGAAGCTTTTAATTAGTTAAAAAAGTCAGGTAATGATTGCGTCACAATAAAACCAGAACAGCTGGCAAAAGCGAATGCAGTCAACGCATGCGCAGTAACTCATAATCAGTATCCCAATAGTAAACCAATGGACAATGAAATAGTGCTCACATCTGAATCGACCCAGTAGTCCTATAGAGAAAAAAGTCGAACTATCCAACACTCGTCAATTTCTTATATACAATTCCAGTTTCACTAGATATTAATGTATCATATATCAAACCATTTGAAATTGTTTAAAAACGTTTAAGAATATCACAATTTTCAAATTTTCACACTGTAGCTTTTTTTTCAGTTACAGGGTGAGGAAAAACGTATTTTGTGAATATCAAGAATGACTAAAAGCCTGGCAATAAATACTCTACTTTCTTGTAGAACTTTCAGTCTTGTGACTCTATTCTTTAGATAATTTCAATCTTGTGACTGGCTCTATTCTTTAGATATTTTTTGCCTTGTGATTGGCTCTATTCTTTAGATATTTTCAGCCTTGTGTTTGGATCTATTCTTTAGATATTTTCAGCCTTGTGTTTGGATCTATTCTTTAGATATTTTCTGTCTTGTGATTGGCTCTATTCTTTAGATACTTTCAGCCTTGTGATTGGCTCTATTCTTTAGATATTTTCAGCCTTGTGACTGGCTCTATTCTTTAGATACTTTCAGCCTTGTGATTGGCTCTATTCTTTAGATATTTTCAGCCTTGTGACTGGCTCTATTCTTTAGATATTTTCAATCTGGTGACTGGCTCTATTCTTTAGATATTTTCAATCTTGTGACTGGCTTTATTCTTTAGATATTTTCAATTTTGTGACTGGCTCTATTCTTTAGATATTTTCAATCTTGTGACTGGCTCTATTCTTTAGATATTTTCAATCTTGTGACTGGCTCTACTCTTTAGATATTTTCAATCTTGTGACTGGCTCTATTCTTTAGATATTTTCAATCTTGTGACTGGCTCTATTCTTTAGATATTTTCAATTTTGTGACTGGCTCTATTCTTTAGATATTTTCAATCTTGTGACTGGCTCTATTCTTTGGATATTTTAAATCTTGTGACTGGCTCTATTCTCTAGATATTTTCTGTCTTGTGACTGGCTCTAACAGTGGCGTAGCCATGGGTGTCTCAGAAGGAGGGGGGGGGGGAGCATGGGGCAAGGTCATATTTGAAGGGGGCACCCCTATAAGAGACCCAAAGGGCCGAAGCCCTGCGGCAGGGGACTGTAAGCCAGCAGTTCTGAGACTGGGCTAGTAAGATTGGTTGTAGCATGATGAATTGTTTTAATAGGAATAGTCACTTGCAATCAAGACTATTTATTTAAATAGAACACGAAATTGGTCAGTGGAGTTGGGAGTATAAGATTTGTTACCTAAAACATTCGTAATCCTCCGCTATTAATTTTGTCTTCCAAGCGTTACTAGTATAGTTAGATATTTTCAGTCTTGTGGCTGCCTCTATTCTTTAGGAACTTCCAGCCTTGTGGCTAGCTCTATTCTTTACGAATTTTCATCCTTGTAACGGCTCTGTTCTTTAGGAACTTTCAGCCTCGTGACTGGCTATTTTCTATTGGAATGTCGAGACACTCAAATAATAAAAATTAAATTCAAACAAACAATCTGAGAAAGACCAGGACGAAGATAAAAAGAAATACCAATTCTAAACAAATCATGTTTTATTTCACTATGGAATTCATGTACAAAAACATATAATTTTAAAACAATGATATTCATATATAAAAATTGAGCACCAAATATTACATAAATAACTTAGACTAAAGGGATAAAAAGTCAACCATATATATTATATAAGCATAAAAATGTCCATTTAAACTAACAATAACCCAACATTGTCACAAATAGAAGATATCTATATATACAGATTAACACCAATTACAGCAAAAATTACCTACAATGGAATTATAAGTAAATTTTGTAAAGATATATAATAAAAAAAATTGCCATTCAAATCAATAATAACAGGACATTGATACAAGCAAAAGATGACATTTACATACACACATTACCATCAGACACGGCATAAATAATATACAATGAAATTATAAGTAAAAATTTTTGAGATTATTTAAGCATAAAAATTGTCATTTATGTCAATAATAAAAAAACATTATATCATACAAAAGAGGATTCCCAAATCATAGCCTTAGATCAGCACCTAAAATATAGTATCCCATAATATCTAAAAACACTGAGAAATATACAATCATTCACACGTAGACAACAAACAATCTAATACAATGGACATTAAAAATATAACAATATAAATAGACATTAAAATCAAGTAAACTAAACAAGAGATAATGCCAATAGAACATAAGAATTTTGAACAACCAAAAACATTCATGGATGTAATTACAAAGTAGGAGAATAAATGATGATTATAAAAAGACGAAGAATCACTTTGAAATTCTAAAAAAATCTAATTACATCTAAAACAATAATTAATTCACAATAAAAATTTTATCACATCTATATCTTTGATCGGTTGTCGTGATTGAGGTACAAAGTCAGAAAATTTCATGCAAAATTTACGAGGTGGATCCCCGAGCATAGGGCCTCTGCCCCTGATGAGGACGATGCTTGCTCTGGGTGAAATTGTCCCTCTGGCAGAAAGCAACCGGCTTCTTGTCCTCCACCTTGGTTACGATGACTACCTCCACCCCCTGCGAGGAAACCTGGACCTCGAATGCCTCAATGGCAACCAGGTAATCTTTCAGCCAGTCCCCGCCTGCAGGACCACACCCGAGGCCATAGGGTATGACGACCCTAGTGATACCCTCCTTCCGGAGAACGCCTGCCAACTCCTCTAGGGCCTGCCTGAACCAGTGGACCCTGTTCTCCTGCATGTCCCACTGCAGGCCCGTAAATAGGTTCAGGTCACAGCGCTGGGGATCTACGGTCTCTGTATAAGGGTCCAACCAGTAACCCGCCTTCGCTTTGATGGTCTCCACAATCTTCTGGCTAAACTGGTTGGTCTCGAAACCCGAACCCATGTAAAACTGGCCAAATATTGCTACGACTGCTGGATCTCCTGTGTTGGCAGCCGATGGTCTTGAGATCTTGTAGGTGCCCGGATTAGGTCTGTCTTCTCTCCAGGCCCTATTCAGAGTGCCTATTTGCCTCCGGGAGGAGTACACGTCCGAGTAGGGATACTTGCTTATTACCTCCGACATCAAACCCTTGGCAGGCCTGACAGCTACACAGTCTGCCATGACGACAATGGCAGTGGACGGATTTTTGTAGAGACTGTCAGTGACACAACCGCTATGGAAAGTGAGTCTCGAGGTCTTACCTGAGGAAATAGAAGAAATTGCATATATTAAACGGTAACTGAAATAAAATTCATAAGAAATTACTTGAACATTATCATGTCTAAAGCAAAAGTTCTATGACAATCAGAATTTATCCACAAACCCAAATCTCAGTAACAAACTTAACCAAAAACACTTTTATACAGCTACTGTACCAGAATCGTTCAATTTAAAATGGAAGTACAATAAATTCACGTTAAAAATGCAAGCCTCCCATGAGTTCGTTCAAGCATTAAAATACCTCAGCTTTAATATAAATTACAGCAGAAATATGTATACGAAAACCCATAGACAATTGAAAACAAACTTTAGCAAACTTACATGGACCCTCGACTTCCGGGGGAGGGGTAGGAAAGTCCCAAGACACAGGATTAGACTGTGTGATGTATCCTGCTCCGGAATATACAACTGGATCCCTGCAAAATAAAAGGCCCATTGTGAATTTCAAACAAATATAACTGTATATAAGAAACCTAAAAGTATTCCTTTTCTTTAGTTTTATTGTCATTTGATCAATAATTACTACCGAATATTAAATGAAGAAAGAAACCAGACAAACCTTTCAAAGGAACATCCATTTCCAGTAGCGGGATATTGGACTCCTGAGGAGAAGTATTTTGGCTCCGATACCCCATCAGGATAATATGATGGTCCAGGGACTACAGCAGGTGAGAGCCACGGCCCTGAGACTTCTGCAGGGTAAGATGATGGTCCTGAGACTTCAGTAGGCACAGGTGATGGCCCTGAGACTACTGCAGGGAAGAACCACGGTCTTGAGGCCTCAGTTGGCGAAGGTGATGGGCCTGAGGATACAGCAGGGGAGAGCCATGGCCACGAGGTTTCGCTAGCGGGTGGTGAAGGCCTTGACGTCTCTGAGATGGGCGGCGATGGCACTGAAACATCAGGACATGTCGTCGTTGCATTCAAAATTTCCTCTGAAGTTTCGACAGGAGACACAGCAACAACAGACGCTTCATCAGAATCTGAAAAGAAAATTAGTCTTTGTTAGTAACACCTAATGATATTAAATCACTAGAATTTCAAAATATTGTTGGGTCCAGTCATTATTGTTAGCCTACTGTTCAGTTATTGTTAATGCAGAAACACAAACCCGTCTAGTTGGTGAACCCATTTCGTTAGTTTTCAAGTGGCATTTCAGGAGTTGTGATGTGTACACACATCATGAGAGTTCTGAAGTTTCTTTTGGCAGTTCAAACAAGGTGTTCAAAGAGTACGGTTGTCATATATATTTCTCAATCCAAAGGATATATATTTGGGCATACACACACACACATATATATATATATATATATATATATATATATATATATATATATATATATATATATATATACATACATACACACACGTAAATATTGTCAGATTATAAAGGTGTTTTTAAATCAACTTTTCCAGATATATCAAGGTACATTATGTCACTGTTATTACTTACTGAATATTATAGATTATTGTTTGATAATGCATTTCAGATCTTGTAATAACTCCTTCCGTTAATGAACATTGTACTACTAATAATACTATTACTAACAAACGGAATAAAAGTTCAAGTTAAGTTTCGGAGTCTGTGTTGTTAATAACATTTATAACATTTTGATATCAATTGAAGAACAAAATATGACAATTGGTTTACCTGATGCTTTGCTCTCGGCAGAAGAATCACTTGACTTTTCCTCTGAGTCTTTTCGCTTCTTGTTGCATCCTGCAGTGTGAGTGATGTACTCCACAATGCAGGACATAGTCTTGTTGCAGAAGCAGCATGTGGAGAAATCTGTAGGATCTCTGTGGAGGGAAAGAGGATTAGTACAATAACTCCTATTCGGGAAAGTTTCTTCAATTAACAGTTATGAAAATTAGATCCTTTATATAGACAATTTTTTCTTTATATTTTTAATAAAAATTAAACTATTTCCATAGAAATTTTCTGCTTGATGTCATTAATAAAAATCAAATAATTTCCATAAAATATACTTCTTGATATCAGTAATAAAAGTAAAATTTTTCCCTTAGAAATTTTCGTCTTGATATTATTAATAAAAATAAAACAATTTAAATAGAAAAGTCCTTCTTGATATGAATAATAAAAACGAAATAATTTCCATATACAAGACCTTGATATCAGTAATAAAAATCAAATTTCCATACATAAATTTCCTCTTGATATCAGTGATAAAAACCAAATCTCCATAAAAATTTCTAATTGATATCAGTAATAAAAATCAAATCATTTCCATAGAAAAGTTTTTGATATCAGTAATAAGTTATTGAATCTCATATTAGACTAAATAAAAATATATATCCACTTGGATTTTAAGAGTTAATATTCTGGTACACAAGAAACAGTGACTGTAGAACCAAACCTCAAAGTCGAGACCAACCTTTTTCTCTTCCTCGATTTTCCTTTGGAGGATTGACTTGACTGAGCGTCTCCTCTGACGGGCACAGACTCGAACACGATCGACAGTTCGTCTTCAGACGTCGACTCTGAGGGGGATTCGGAGACAGCCACCTGTGGAGGAAAAAAGAAAGAATCAAATTTCTATATTGACAATTTTTAAAAACAGATAGAAAAATAAAACTATAGAATAATCCCATGCAAAAGCAGACTCGTTCATTTATTGATTTTTATAGTTTCTATATGAAATATGTTTTTGTTACTGTTTTTAAAAAAAATATTTTCGTTGCTCATTATTTCTCATATCGTTTATTTATTTCCTCACCTCACTGGGTTACTTTTCCCTGTTGGAGCCCTTAGGCTTATATATCTTGCTTTTCCAACTAAGGTTGTAGCTTAGCTAGTAATAATGATAATAATAATCATAACAATAATACACTTAGCCGCACTTTGATAGGCAATATTTCAACAATTAAAAACTAAAAAAGCTAAATCATCTAAAAGAAAAGCATTAATGAACAATTAAACAGAATGCAGCTGATTAATTAGCGAATTACTCCCTTCACTTTTATGAAAAAAGTTAAGAGAAACGAAAATAAAAAGAACTCAATCATTCGTCACAAATAATAATAATAATATAAAAAATAATGAAAAACTATAGCGAGCATCGTATGGAGTTCAGACACATACTGCTTTCTTAAATCTCCCAGTTATTAGTGCAACTAACTAGGCTACAATCCTAAAGGAAAAGTAGGAAAGGAAACCAGGAAATAGATAAACTACAAGAGAACTAATGAACAATTGAAAAAAATATTTTTAAAGAACAGTAAGAACATTGAAATAAAACATTTTAAGAGCATTAACAACATTGAAATAAAATATTTTAAGACCAGTAATAACATTGAAATAAAACATTTTAAGAACAGTAATAACATTGAAATAAAACATTTTAAGAACAGTAGCATCATTGAAATAAAATATTACTTATATAATCTATAAAAAAATAAAAAACATGAGGGAAAAGAAATAAGAAAAAAATTGTGTGCCCGAGTGTACCCTTAAGCAAGAGAGCCCATGACAGTAGAAAATTATGGTAGAGGCTATGGCGTTACCCAAGACTAGAGAACAATGGTTTGAGTCTGGAGCGTGTGAGGAGCATAGACAAAATTCCTGACACATTTCTTTCTTTACTGTCAAAAAATCAGATAAAAAAAAAAACTAATTACAGCCAAGGAAGAGGAAATAATAATTGGAAATGTTTTATTCTGGGAGGGTCTGTAATGAATGGAAATAAATGATATGCCATCTAACTCCCGAATCTAGGACCAAAGTAGCCTATAGCCTACGTATGGAAATAATTCGTACAAAATTGTTCGTTTGCAAAAGTACGTGCGCAAACGTTCGCACTGCGTAAAATATGCCTATGTATGTAAAATATTCGAAACGACAAAGGTTTCTCGGAACAGAAGTTCGTATAGAAAAAAAAACCTATGAAATTGCTTGTAAGCAAACGTTCGTCAGACAAAAATACGAGAGTTCGTGTATATATATATATATATATATATATATATATATATATATATATATATATATATATATATATATATATATATGTGTGTGTATATATATATATATATATATATATATATATATATATATATATATATATATATATATATATATATATATATATATATATATATATATATATATATATATATTCCCTTAATTAAATCTCCTTCTGCAGACTAGAATTGAACTACACAAGATATATTTCAACCTTATTTGACATTGATGATATACGTACAGAATCTAATCAAGCGTTAATCTACTTCATTTATATAGCTAGGTGTTTAATGCTACTTCACATTATTTCTTAGTAACTACTAGAAATAAAAACGATTGTTTTAAAAGTTTATTCGGAGATGCTTAATATGAATCGATATTAAAAACATACTAGTCTTTGATAACAGTTATTTCGAATTACAGCCAAGGAAGAGGAAATAATAATTGGAAATGTTTTAATCTGGGAGGGACTATGATGAATGGAAATAAATGATATGCCATCTAACTCCCGAATCTAGGACCAAAGTAGCCTATAGCCTACGTATGGAAATAATTCGTACAAAATTGTTCGCTTGGAAAAGTACGTGCGCAAACGTTCGCACTGTGTAAAATAGGCTTATGTATGTAAAATATTCGAAACGACAAAGGTTTCTCGGAACAGAAGTTCGTATAAAAAAAACGTATGAAATTGCTTGTAAGCAAATGTTCGTCAGACAAAAATACGAAAATTCGTCTACAGATATATATATATATATATATATATATATATATATATATATATATATATATATATATATATATATATATATATATATATTCCCTTAATTAAATCTCCTTCCACAGACTAGAATTGAACTACACAAGGCATATTTCAACCTTATTTGACATTGATGATATACGTACAGAATCTAATCAAATGTTAATCTACTTCATCATTTATCTTCATTTGTATAGTTAGGTGTTTAATGTTACTTCACATTATTTCTTAGTAACTACTAGAAATACAAACGATTGTTTTAAAAGTTCATTCGGAGATGCTTAATATGAATCGATATTAAAAACATACTAGTCTTTGATAACAGTTATTTCGTTTTCTATGACCAAGTTCAATTTAATAAGTGATATTAATCAGGAGTTTCTTATGTGTTGATATAAGAAAATATCATATTTTATCATCTATTTCATGACATCTTTGATCTCTTAAAAAAAAGGAAAAAAAAAAGAAAGTTTTTTTTTTAAATCACCTTTTACCTCTCCAAACTTAGGACCACGTACCTCCCAATTTACACTCCATATTAGAGAGATAGTCAAAATAAATGTGAACGTTAACATGAGGAAAGAAAATTGTCTGACATTGTGCAGTCGAGAAAATGTAAAAGTCAGCGGTATCCTCAAGACTGAGTGCCCTTGAGAGACTTGTCAGGATTCGTTAAGGAAGTTAAAAGGAGAATATTTCGGAATTAATGAAGACGAACGCTTGGACTTCACATAAAAAAGGAAGAAGAAAAAAAACGACATAATGACAGGAGAGAAATAAATGAGAATACTTTACATAAGAAATTATTTTCACACACCAAGGCCCGCCTGAACAGACTTTTAGTGTCTGATGGAGGGCGAGAAATAAACCGGTAAAAGTAAGTACTATAACCCATACGAACGGCTGTACAAACTTACTTATTTCAAACGATTCTCATCCCTTACGAATATTTGCATACGGACTTCATACCTGACATTATTTAGGCAAATGAACTTATCCTACGATTTATTACCAGTCAAATTATAGGCACATAGAACTTTAGCCCGGAACATCGCAGCACTGGATACAGGAATAAGAGGCCCCCCCCCTAAAAAAAAAGAAAAATCAAGTCGAGCTATTTGCGCATGATAAAAAAGTCGTCCCTCCACAGAAATAAGATAAAATCCATTAACGAAAACAAAACACTTCTCGAAATCTGGACTTCCGAGGCCAAATTTGGCTAGAGTTCACTTTTCGAAACACTAATAGATAAGTAAAGAAATCATAAAGTAGGATGAGTTAGAGGTATTCCCGGAAAATCAATCGGCCTACAGAGCTAAAGGAAAATGTCTTAGAAATGAAACTGAACATCCATACGATAAGCAAAGCTTAAGAACATCGCCATAACTGTAAGAAACAAACGCTTGTATGCAACACTCTCTTGGTAATGATTCTGGATTCACTACAAAATCTCACGCTTTGGAATGGAAACTTTAATTTTGTTTTAGTTTTTACTGTATTCGAAATACATCCTGTGGTCGAATCTTAATCAAATAACATTGAAACTACTCCTATATCAAAACGAAATGAACATAAAAAGGATTTAGAACAGACCAAAAGCATGATTCGACAAATCTATTCAAGAAAGAAGAAAAGAATCTGCAGCTTCCCAAAAACCACACTACTACACAAGAACGTCAACACAAATCTATATTGACTTACGCAGCCAGATTTCAAAACAAAACATTGCGATGTTTCACTAATTCTTTCTCATCGGATAAAACACAAATATATGAATAAAAAAGCAAAATAAAGTGATATGAGACTTACCTTGACATTGCCGCTTAGCAGGGAATCCATGATCACGTTGCAAACTAGATGAAAGACGACTTGAGCTAGGGACGTCCGACCACCACGGGAGCTGAGCTGGAACTGACGCATGCCCGGGAAAACGTGGGGGCCTGGGGGGACGGGTAGCGGGAGCATTTCCCGCCAGGACAGAGCTCAGCCACGTCCCCCCTTACCGCCGTATATATATTTCTATTTCCCAAAGGGAAAAAGTTCTCTTTCATGAACTTCCTAAGTTATAAGATAAAATTAATTCCTAAGCCTAAATGAAACTGACGTCCAAAGAAAGTTTATGTATAATAAACGCCGGGAAAAAAGAAGAAAACATATAAACATATAAAGGCCTATCAGTAGAAGTATATTTTCCTCAATTTTTTGCTCGCTGACGTCACATCTCTCTCTCTCTCTCTCTCTCTCTCTCTCTCTCTCTCTCTCTCTCTCTCTCTCTCTCTCTCTCTCTCTCATATATATATATATATATATATATATATATATATATATATATATATATATATATATATATATATATATATATATATATATAAGGTCCTATCAATACAATTATATTTCCAGCAACTTTCTCCCTTACTGACGTCACATATTCTCTCCCTCTCTCTCTCTCTCTCTCTCTCTCTCTCTCTCTCTCTCTCTCTCTCTCTCTATTAGCGAGTTATTCCCCCGTTTTTCCAAACTGTTTTTTGTTTCTTAGGCGGTTTTATCAAGTGATAAGAAGTCTGTTTGGGATCAAACTGGGGCTCTACTCAGGAAGACCTCTTCTGTCCTTCGATCTCAGTTTTGCTTAAGACATCCTTTTTCCCAAGTATGTCTCATTATTTAAAAATTTGTATTCGTGTAGGAATGAACAGCAATTTTCTTGTAATTAGCATATTCACTTTGCGTTAATAATATCAGACATTTTCAACAGTATTTTCCTTATTAAATAAAAGATGAAAAATGAGATACATTTTCAAAAAGATCTGGTAAAAATTATAACTGAAGTTAATTAAACATGCAGGAACACATGCGGTATAATTAATGATTAATGTTAAGTTATTTGTAAGATAGATGTTTTAAATGCCACAATATTACTTTGTATCAGGGTCCAGTATGAAAAGACTCAGATCAGTATAAAATAAAAAAGAAGAAGAAGAAGAAGAAGAAGGAGAAGAAGAATACAATTTAAAGAAAATAAAGACGAAGGAGGAGGAGAATAAAACAATAATTAAAAATCAACTGCTGTCTAGCATACTACAGGGTAATAAGAGCATAAACGCAAATAGGAGTCTGGACAGATTTCAATAAAAGGAGCCGTGACATTGCAGAGATCGTGGAAGAATAATCTCCTTATACGAATATACAGGAGGCAACATTTAAATCGGACGAAATATTTGAAAATAGTTCCTCCAAACATGAACGTAGGTTTTTAATATTATCATATATATATATATATATATATATATATATATATATATATATATATATATATATATATATATATATATATATATTTTACTATAGAAGAAAATGCCCACTTGGCACTAAACTCCAAGTGGGCGGGATGAATGGAGATCAGAGGGCGGCAAGGGAAGCCGATTGGTCAATACTCCCGAACAATTTGGCCAAGTGGTGTGTGTCGCCTCCGCCTTCTGAGTGGGAAAAGAAATTGGTTGGTCTGGGCTGGTCCTAGACTTTGGGCTGGTCTATCCTGTGCATTCTGTGGGTAATGACGGATAGCTTTTCCCTCTCCTGATAACATTACTTGGCTAGTGCAAGCAGAATGAAATCGTACCCTATATTGAAAAGGAAAGTTCAAACTCGCAACAAATGTTTTTATGTTGAACAGGCTTATTAAAGTCCTTTTATAGATTATATATCAAATATCTGTTTTTAATGTTGTTAATGTTTTTAAAATAATTTAGTTTAATTTTCATTATTTCTCATAGCGTTTATTTACTTCCATATTTCCTTTCCTCACTGGGCTATTTTTCCCTGATGTAGCCCTTGGGCTTATAGCATCTTGCTTTTCCAACTAGGGTTGTAGCTTAGCTAGTAATAATAATAATAATAATAATGATAATAATAATAATAAACGATATAACTTTTATATTCGATAACCAAGGCCCTTTGTGTCAATAGGCGTAGGAGGAGGAGATGATGATTCGATAAAATGCTTGAGTTTGTTTAAGCTACATTCGACAACGTCTGCATGGAATATAAATGAAATAGAATACAAATAAATAAAAGAGGCTTATTCCTACTTCCTATTGATAAGCCTTAGGCCTAGTCTTGTCCCAGGCATTCCCTGGCTGCAAAAAGGCAGCCGTGCAGGTTTCGGGCAAAGGTACCTATCAGACATCAGCAGGGTTTCCAAAAGGTGGAATTGTGGGATTAAAGACACAAAAATAAATCTACAGATGGATCTTCATCATTTCAATTTCCGATTTCCGCTTTACTCTGTCTGGAACGGAAAATATTTCCGCATAGTTGTTAAGTTTGAATCATTATTTTTGGTTTATAAATCTATTTTATATTTATGATATGAAGTTTATGCTTCTATATCTGTTGATCTATATTTTATTTTGAAATAAAACATAACAAAGTATAGAAATTGTGAGTATATATTTGTTTTATTTGACGGGTATTTTGTTGGCTTTCGGTACTACAGCGTTAAAGGCCATTTTCCTTACCAGTCGGAATTCTTAGGCAGATCCAGTGGCAACACAGGGTTGCCAGGTTTTCGAAATGAGAATAGGCCAACTCGTACTGAACCACAGGCCAACCCATTATTAAAAAAAGAAAATATTTAAAGCACACATTTTTTATGATATTACTAAAGGCCAATTGATTTTAATATAGATCAAATTTGATATTTTTTGTCCTGAATAAAGCAAACTTGGCAACCCTTTGGCAACACTGCAGTGCAGTGACTGCACTTGACATCAGTTGCAAATCTGCTCTCGTAGTGGTCTGACGTGATAGGTCGAATCTCCTCTCTTCTCCTTTGCAAGTGATCATAGATTCTCTGCTCTCTTCTTATAAGAGACAATGACGAGGTAAGTTTACTTCTTTCTTATTTGTGTTTGATCCGGTGAGATAGAATCAAGAATTTGGAGAAGCGACACAATCCTTATATTGATCTGAAACCTTAAGTAGGCCTACTGAGCGTTAGCGAAACTGTAGTTTGTGTATCATTTTGTGCTCGCGTTGCTTTGCAACAGCGTAACTCAAGGGACAATTGCATGGCAACATTTGACACAGTGAACGGCGTTTCCTGAAAAGTCCATTTCACCAAATAGGCCTAAGCAAAACTCGGATTCAGTTTCACTCACCGCCTTTTGTGTGATAAAGTATTTCGCTGAATCAAATAGAAAACAAATAAAAGATTCAAATACTGGTATTTCAGGATTGTGCCCATCACATGAGCATGTAGGCCTACTCATATATGTTAGAATGATATATATTATCACTTATATTTTATACAAACTTAATCGAGAAAAAATTCATAGGCCTACATATTATCAATAGAAGTTATCTATTTTTTGAACTTCACAAAATATAGGACAACTCTTCTATTTGATAATATGTTTGATTACTTTCGATTAAGTTTGTATAGACTGTAAGTAGGTATATATCCTAAAAGAATGCTTACTTATGCGTTGTGCACGACTCTGAAAAAAGTATCTCCCATAGTTGATAGTGATAGGCCTTAGGACTAGGCCTATGCTTAATTTAGGCAGCTCTTTATAGTAATGAGTCATCTCCCGTTATAGTGCTAGGTAAAGGTCTTTTGAATGATAAGGAAACCATTATTTGAATCTTTCATTTTAACATTTAGATTATATGAAATGTAATAAAGAATATTCAAATGGACATAGGCCTAGATATAATCGTTTTAAATGTTCGTTTGCGATAATTTCTTTAGACGGTGTAACTATATGGTATCCACACCTTTAGTATTTAATGATTGATTGCTTGGTCCGTATTTAAAGTTAATTTATCGGCTGTCAATGTCAGGATAAGTGTAATAAAGTGCACTGTTAAAAATTTGTATTAAAAAAAAAAAGCGGTAAATACCTGGCAACATTCATTCCAGGATTTTTACCGTTTTGAAAACGGATGTATTGACGTAAAGGAGTAATATTATGGTCACCAACCCGTAAAAGATAATAATAAAGTAAGATCAAATTACGGTCGCCTGTATTTTACTGAAATACAGCTACTGTTAATTTGCTCTCATCATTTATTTAGTTCCTTATTTCCTTTCCTCACTGGGCTATTTTTCCCTTGGAGCTCTTGGGCTATAAGCATCTTGCTTTTCCAACTAGGGTTGTAGCTTGGCTAGTAATAATAATAATTAGAAGAAGAACAGTATGTTTTTACGGAGAATTTCCGTTTAAAATTAGTTTTTTTTTGTTTTAACTGTGTAGGCCTACTTGGCATTTTCTTTGTCTAATTGTGGGTTCATTGTCGTGTATGGAAGGATGTTGACAAAGAAATAGTTTCATTCTATGTAGAAGAAATTATCGAAAATAGATGTGATCGTCAACCTTTTATTCTTTTATACGATTTTTCAATCTCGAATTGATTCTGCAAAGATTCTTTTTGATGATAAGAATAGTTATGTATAGAATTGGGTTTTGTTTCGTTTAGGTTTAATATTTAAAAGTTGACACATGAGTAAGAAAATGCGTGAGAATAATGTTTTGCTTTCTCCAATCAATACAAGTCACCTGTTCAAAGATTTAAAGGCCGCTCATGAATGGCAGAGGCAAGGGACAGTGACATTGCACTATCAAGCAGGAAAATGATCAGTGCCCAAGCAAACTCTCTACTCAAGCTAGGACCAAGGAGGGCCAGGCAATAGCTGCTCATGACTCAGCAGATAGACCTATAGGATCCCCACAAACGCCCCATCCTTAGCTCACAAGGATGGTGAGGTTACATTGCCCCAAGAAACAAACGAGTTCGAGCTGGACTCGAACCCCAGACTTGATATCACCAGTCAGGGACGTTACCATATAATTGCAAAGAGGTTTCTTCCTCATTTTTGAATGAAAAAAAAAGTTAATTTTGAAATGTCACTGATGCTCTAAATCGTATTTATTATTATTATTATTATTATTATTATTATTATTATTATCATTATTATTATTATTATTACTTGCTAAGCTTCAACCCTAGTTGGAAAAGCTGGATGCTATAGGCCCTAGGGCTCTAACAGCTGCCTAAACAAGTAAAATTGATATTAATGGTAATGATATGCCCTCCAGTAGGGCGAGATATGAGCGCTACTATTGAAATGCTCCCCTTTTTCAAAATGAGAACTAGCATCCTCATTTCGAGAAAGGCTAATGTTTTTTATGCTGTGGTTGGGGTGGCCTAGCGGTAGCGTCCTTGCCTGGGGAATTTGCCAGACTAAGGTTCAAATCCTGCTCAAAATCGTTAGTTCCTTTGGTAGCTGTAACCTCACCATCCTCGTGAGCTATGGAGAGGGGGTTTAGGGGAGCCTATAGTTCCATCTGCTCAGTCCTCAGCAGCCATTGCATGGCCTTCTTTGGTTCTAGCTTGGATGGAGAGGCGGCTTAGATGCTGATTATATGTAATATGGTCAGTTTCTAGGGCATTTTCCTGCTTGATAGGGCACTGTATCTGTCTCTTGCCTCCGCTCATTCATGAGAGGCCTCTAAACCATTAAACAGGATGACACAAATCTTTTTTCATATTTTTGTATGAAATGTCTGTTTCAGTGTTGATATTGTTCTTAAAATATTTTATTTTGATCGTTCATTACTTTACTTGTAGTTTATTTATTTCCTTATTTCCTTTCTCCACTAGGCTATTTTCCCTGTTGGAACCCTTGGGCTTATAACATCCTGCTTTTCCAACTAGAGTAACAGCTTACCTAATAATAATAATAATAATAATAATAATAATAATAATAATAATAATAATAATAATAATTTGAGACAGGATCCCCGGCCCCCTCCTTGAAGAGTTATACATGTATAAATCCTCAAGGAGATTAAAAGTATTTATTACCAGACTTGTAGCCTTCAATAATTCTCGATTGTACAAAACAACAACATCTCACACACAGTAGCTCTAAAGGGAAAAAAATAATGAATTGATTACATTAACGTAATTTATCAGCATTCTTAATTGATATCAACAGATTACCACACTGAAGATAATTTCAGTCAGGAGCGTGGATTTAAAAAAGGATTGTTTCATGAGAAATAAAGGATAAACGGAAAAGATTTTTAAAGACTGAATATAATGAGGGTTTCAACAAGAAGCTGAAGACTTTCTTCTTCCCTAGGGTTATGGTGGCCTGTTGGTAACGTTCTTGCCTGGTGATCGCCAGACTGGGGTTTGAGTCCAGCTCAAACTTGTTAGTTTCTTTGGTCGCTACAACCTCACCATTCTTGCAAGCTAAGGATGGGGAGTTTGGGGGAGCCTATAGATTTATCTGCTGAGTCATCAGCCGCCATTGCATGGCTCTCCTTGGTCCTAGTTTGAGTAGAGAGGGGGTTTAGGCACTGATCATATGTATTTATGGTCAGTCTCTAGGGCATTGTCCTGTTTGATAGGGCAATGTCACTATCCCTTGCCTCTGTCATTGCCTGGCCCTCCTTGGTCCTAGCTTGGGTGGAGAGGCGGGTTTGGGGGCTGATCATGCGTATATATGGTCAGTCTCTAGGACATTGTCCTGCTTGATAGGGCAATGTCACTATCCCTTGCCTCTGTCATTGCCTGGCCCTCCTTGGTCCTAGTTTGGGTGGAGAGGGGGGTTTGGGGGCTGATCATGTGTATATATGGTCAGTCTCTAGGACATTGTCCTGCTTGATAGGGCAATGTAACTGTCACTTACCTTTGCCATTCATGAGCGGCCTAAACAAAAAGTGGTTCGATAATGTGGATTTAGACAATCAAAGCAGGATACGCATTAAATACCTAAGAATGTATACGATAAACAAATCCTTTAGGGAACAGAATTTCCTTATGTGATAGCACAGGTAAACAGCTCGTAAGTAAAGTTAACGTAAATAAATCATCATCTTCTCCTTCTACGCCTATTTACGCAAAGGGCCTTTGTTAGATTTCACCAGTCGTCTCTATCTTGCGCTTTTAATTCCATACTTCTCCACTCATCATCACCACTTCACGTTTCATAGCTCTCAGCCATGTAGGCCTGGGTCTTCCAACTTTTCCAGTGCTTGTGAAGCCCAGTTGAACGTTTGGTGAATAGCTTCATTTAATTAATGTATTCACAAATACATTGAAGTGTGAAGTAGGAGATGATGAATGGAGAAGTATTGACTTACAAGCTCAAGATAGAGATAACTGGCGAGATTTAACCAAGGCCCTTTGCGCCAATAGGCGTAGGAGGAGATAATGATGATTCATAAATCTGCCTTTGGAGAGTGACAATAGTTCCTTAAAGTAGGAATCAAACTTCATACTTTACTGAATGGAAATTGCTCTCCAACAGATTTCCTTTAGTTTGAATAGTCCTATCTTCATTGAGTCAACTGTTAAAGACTAGGCCTATTTCTCTTTGGTATTCAACTCTTACAGTAATTTACCCATTAGAGGTTTTGTGACGTCAGCGCTCTTTACTCGCTGAACGTCCTTTATTTCTAGAATCCTTTCGAGTCCTTTGACGTAAACAATAAGAGAAATCATTGGATAGTTATAATCGTTACGTTATGCTTACAAAAAGTCAATGCAGTTGTATAGACCTATGTTGTAAAACTGGACATTTTAGCCTAAAAAAATGCTTATTTTAAAAATCATGGAATTATTTTTCTTAAAAATCCTAACTCCATTTTATAATGGATTCTGTGTTTTGTAATTCTTACTCAAAAATGACAAATCAAAGAACGGTGAGTTAATTACACACTTTGCCTTCTTTGCCTTATACTTCCCTTTACCGCAAAGAATGTTATATATAAGAAACATCAGAAAATACGAAAATTAATAGGAATTGTTTGCGATAATGACAGTAATTAACAAGAAAAAGATAATTGGAGTGATTGGACTGTTGTAACGGCAGTTGGTTAACGAATTAAAAAATTTTTAGTCTTCCAAACGTTTCTTGTGAGTAGATTCTGTGCGCGGGTTAGTTCTGCTTGTAGTGGGAGGTTGGGTGAAACTGTTTCGTGTTGGTGTCAGCCATCTTGGATTTATTCTTCCCCCGCGAAAATTTGTTGGTATCTTCTTAGCAATGGCTGTTTTGTGGAATGCCTCACACGACTGAACTTCATGTTTTCCAGTTCCTGTTCAGAAGTTCACCACGGTTTTCTTTGGAAGAGAACTTCCATCTAAACAGAAGGAAAATGGCTCCTTCATCATCGCTGGAACAGAAGACTATTATTGAATAGTAAGTGAATCTTGAGGTTCTTTGAAAACTTAAATGTTTTCCCACAAATACTGAATTCACAGTATTGGAACTTTGACGGAAACGTGGGTGATAGTACCAGGTCCCGTGTTTTCCTTTATGTATCCTACTCATTTTGTATTCGACTAATTTTTCCATCACATTATCTTACACAGTGTTCTATTGGATCTTGGATTTTTGTTAGGTAAACACCGCTCAAGTTTATGTACTCCAACAATTTGTCGTGAAAAAAACTCACAACTGCCGTTATGTAGTTAAGAATGGGGGAGATGGTGGGGAGGTTTGAATATGTGATTTCGTTTATATCATAAGATTTGGCCATCATTTTTGACGGGTCGCGTAAATTGGTATTTAATAAACGTATCCTTCGTTTTGTCATAATATTCTTCAATCTCGATTTATATTTACCAGTTACCGGTCTTTTCCTTTTCCTTATAAAGCCGATCTTCTTAGTAGATCCCTTTGACTTGTAAAATTCTGCTTTTCCGATGGTACTGGTTATTTCTCTCTCTCTCTCTCTCTCTCTCTCTCTCTCTCTCTCTCTCTCTCTCTCTCTCTCTCTCTCTCTCTCTCTCTGCATTATTTCCTCAAATCAGTTTTATTTCCTAATTATAGCTTACATATATTCAAAGGGTTTATAGGCCACTCATGAATGGCAGAGGCAAGGGACAGTGGCATTGCCCTATCAAGCAGGACAATGTCCTATCGTCTGACCATATATATGATCAGCGCCCAAGACCCCTCTCCACCCAAGTTAGGACCAAGTAGTGCCAGGTAATAGCTGTTGATAACTCAGTAGATAGACCTATATGCTCCCTCAAACCCGCGCCCACCCCCATCCTTAGCTCACAGTAATGATGAGGTTACAACTACCAAAGGAACTAACGAGTTTGAGCGGGACTCAAACCTCAGTCTGGCAAGCACCAGTCAGGGACGTTACCACATAGGCCACCACAATCTGTTGTCCCTGTCTCGCTATTTCAGATGGTATCCTAAGTCATCTCATCTTTGAACTTCTCTGGCCAACGTGTTGAACATTCTGTGTGTTGTATATTCAAATTTCATTTATTCCCGTGTGTTCCC
Organism: Palaemon carinicauda; assembly: GCF_036898095.1. NCBI lineage: Eukaryota > Metazoa > Arthropoda > Malacostraca > Decapoda > Palaemonidae > Palaemon > Palaemon carinicauda. Next base: position 178,454,695 of record NC_090729.1, on the reverse strand, counting down.
ACGCAAACTTTCCTTTTCTCTGGGAGACAATTTTATTACAGGTCACGTTATAAATACATCTCGCATAAAGATTCAACATTATCATTTGAGTGTAAATTCGTCTGAAAGATAATGTCATGGGACTTTGGGAACTGTGAATCAGAATCGAATACAATTCTACTTTCTACTTTATTCACACATCCATTCACTTGTAAGAACTCGTTTTACCTTTAATGTTAATCTAAATTCTAAATCCTATCCTGTATCACTAATCTTATACAGTGTGGATCCATCAAAGTTTCACTTATATCAGAGAGTAGAAACCATGGACAAGGCAAAACTTAACATCTTAATATCTAATAAGAATAAAAGCAATAAATAATCCAATTATCAGAGCATTTAATACACAACTACAAACAAACATTATGAATCGTAACATATTAATCATATCTCCACAATAGTCTTTTTTTTTTATTGAATGGCAGAGGGCAGTGGCCTTGACAATTTCCTTGAGACTGGCCATATACATATAGGCAATTACTGCTGATAAGTTAGTTTGTGGAATTATAGGCTAATCAAAGCCCCTCATCCTTAGCTCATAAGGATGGTGAAATTCCAGACACCACAAGAAACTATCGTGCTTGAACGGGACTCGATAACTAATCACCAGGCAGGGACTTATGTGCATGTAGATTGCCTTGCCTTAGGCAAGACACGGGCTCTTGCGTGAGTTAGCAGCCCGTAAAGGCAGGGACGTTACACTGGTTGTAATGACTGTAAACATATACAGCCTAAATCTCACAGTACGATAAAATGTTCAAAGCACCGAGTATCATCTGTAAAAGTATATACCATATCTTATTCATCGCCGGTGTTTTTCACTCTTAATGATATACACCAGTAACGCCCAATAGACCTGGCTACTATTTACATGAAATTCATATTTATTGCACTATTTCTCATCTTTCCTGACTTTATTTTTTTACTTTGACGGCTGCTTTTCCGGTCCATTACAGCAGGGGAACCCCGCTCTCTACGGGACCTCCACTGTCGTTATATGTTGTTCGTTCAGAGTATTCAACATTTCATATCCCATATTGCTTATATACTGTTAATCATCACTGTCAAACGACACTATCGAAGCACTCGCAGAACAAGATTGTTAAATTTGCCAGATTACCATTTGCGCTTATTAGCACAAACCTGAGATGAGTTTCCCATCTACTGTAGTTGTACCCTGAACTTCTATGAAGTTACGTTATGGTGTAGCATATCTGGGATAATCATGCATTGGTCTTCGAATTAAACTCCCTTTCTCGTGCCAGCACGGTCTCTTTATTGATTCGATATTATAAGTTTCTCTTAATTTAACACCAAAAGGGTTACATGTATTTAATTTATTTCAAGAGCGGCTATTCTGGGGAACTGTATTATCTACTGTAAAAAAAATCCCGTAATCTTAATCGGAAACTCTCCGTAAAAATATACTGTTCTAAACCGTATTTCAGTAAAATACAGGCGACCGTAATTATTACCATATTTTGTTATTATCTTTACGGGTTGGCCACCGTAATATGACTCCTTTATGTCGATATCCTTTTTTAAAATTGTAAATGTCCGGCAACATTTATTCCAGGATTTTTACCGTTTTTTTACGGAAAATTTTAAGTGTATAGGACCTTCACTCATTCTATCGTATACATTCAAAGGCATTCAGCATTTCACACCGCATAAAGCGAATATTAATTTAGGACGTGGGTATTTGCACCCGGAGACAAAAATAACACAATGGTTTTTAAACCCTGTAGTGAGAATAACTCAATGGTATTTTCACACGAGGATGTAATAACGCAATATTATTCGCACCCGGAGATCAGAACCTTGTAGCCCGGCCTTTGTTCTTTCGTAAATTCAGTATATCCTGACTATTTCATATGAATCGCTAATAAAGCTCATTAAAAATATCTTCGTTTTATTTTCAAAAATGTACATTCTATCTTTTATAACAATGTGATGATAAGTGATAATAATGTAAAAATAGTTTCAATTAGTTTGCATAAAGATAACATTTAATTCCATTTAAAATCGATAGATGTACGTCTTTCATTCACCTTTATCACATTTTCTCATTTTTGCTACAGGTCTGCGTTTTTGAAAACTTAAATTAAATCGCCCTGTTGTTTTTCATTCCTTCGGTCGACTCTAACACGTATTTTACTTACTTTACTGTAAGGGCTGCTTCTCTGGTTCGATACAGCAGGGGAACTTTATTCTCTACAGGACCTCCAATCATTTTGTCATGTTCATTCATATGCATTCAGCATTTCACAAGAGTACATTGCTCGTTTATTGTCAAATCCACATTATCGAAGAGCTTAGAAAATCAGTCTTCAATTTCCTCTTGAAAGCCTTAATATCTTGTCTCACAGATGTCTTATGGGAGCTTATTGTATAGTCTTCACAACAAGGGGCGAGCGTTATCTTTTTGCACTTGTTGAGAGACCCTTAGGGTCTCAGCTAGGACAGGCAGTGCTTCCTCTTAACGTTCTGGTGCCACACCCTGATGACTTGGTGTCAAGGTCATTGTCTGGTGCCAAACCCTGATGACTGGGTGTCAAGGTCATTGTCTGGTGCCAAACCCTGATGACTGGGTGTCAAGGTCATTGTCTGGTGCCAAACCCTGATGACTGGGTGTCAAGGTCATTGTCTGGTGACTAAGTTAAGCCTTGAATTCTCAGCTATAAACTAGGCTCAATAGGCTGACCCAAGACTAAGCTATAGAATAAGCTCCCACTAGACATCCGAAAGACTAAGATATTAATATTAAGGCTTACAAGAGGAAACTAAAGACTTTCTTATTACCTAATTGCTTCGATAATGTGGAGATGACAATAAACGATCAAGTTGCGGTGTGAAATGCTGAATACTTTGGAATGCATACGATCAAATGAAGTACGAAATGTCATGTAGAGAATAGGGTTCCCCTGCCGTACAGGGCCAGAAAAGCAGCCCTTAAAGTATGCAAGTAAAGTCTGCTTCTAAATGTGTTGTAGACTTAATTGGGAACTTTTTTGGTTAGTGAAACATAAGCCTACACTATTAAAACTAGATAACAAAGTAGGGTAAAAATTACGGTCGTTTGTATTTTACTGAAACAAGGTTGAGAACAGGACATTTTTACAGAGAATTTCCGATTAAAATTACGATTTCTTAACAGCGTACTTTTTTTTTTCGTTCTTTTCCCGCTAACTGACAATACTGATATAAAAGATTTGTTCTGGCTCCTAACTTCAGTAAGGGAATTTTGCCTTATAGAAGTTACATTTTTACCAACGGAAGTTTAATGTAACCATTTAGATGTCTTCATTTAGAAAACTAACTAAAACAACGATATAATTCAATTATTCGTGTCGTTACCAAACGTCAATTGGTTACTCCTCCTCAAGTAACTCGCCCACATTTCTTTGCTTGTTATCATCATTACTTGTCAGGCTACAAACCTAGTTGGATAAGCAGGTTACTATAAGGCCAGGGTCCCCAACAGGGAAAATAGCCCAATGAGGAAAGTAAACAGAGAAATAAGAGAAGTGATTAACAATTAAAATAATATATTTTAAGAACAGAATCATAGTGATGAATTGAATGTCAGTACTTTGTTCATTTAACTTTTCTAGCAACCCATTGCTTATTGTCTCATCCTTTGTATGCATTAGTGATTTTAAGATAAGCCTACAAAATATTCCTTTCTTTTTGCTAACATTGAAAAACTACTTCTGAAACCTTTTTAAAGCATTTTACAGTATGAAAGTTACAAAATAGCCCGGTGACATCTGGAAAGACTGATTTAACTGCATTTCTCACAGCTTAATCCTTATCTAGCATTACTGTTTTCGTATGAACTGGTTATTTTTTAGGTAAACTGGTTAAGTATGAAAGTAACAAAATAGAAGGAAATACTATCTAGGGCCTACCGTATGGCACATCTGGCTAATACCATATATACGGAAACTTGTACCTTAACTATCAGGTGCAAATACCATATTTTCACCTTCGGGTGCAAATATCACATTATTTTCATCTCCGGGTGCAAATATCACATTATTTTCATCTCCGGGTGCAAATATCACATTATTTTCATCTCCGGGTGCGAATAAGTCATTTTCAAATCCGGGTGAAAATTCCACATCATTTTCAAGTCCGGGTGCAAATTCCACATCATTTTCAAGTCCGGGTGTAAATACCCACTTCAATAAATCTTATACACAAAACATTTCTCCCATCTGACTCAGCCAGGGCGACTGTTTCTTCTCATATTCCAGCTCTTAATGCTTGTCACTGTAAGTAGAAATTATTTTATTTCATTTCATATTCATTACTCCTATCTAGTTTATCTATTTCTTTCTCATTAGACTGCTTTCTCTGTTGGAGCCCTGAGGCCTGTAGTTTGGATTTTCTAAACTACTGGGGTAGCCTGGCTATTAATGATGAAATTTCAATTTGGATATCATAGGATGTCTTAAAGAGCACTAATAAGAAATACACTTAATAAAGTATCACACCAAGAGAGACTGAAGCAGAAGTATGAACAGAAATACATAAAAAGTAGACCCTTTATTTTATTTCACAAAATACAGTATACATTATTTGTACTTTAAACATAGTGAATAACGAATACTAAGAATATTACATGATTAATATTATTTAAATATTCTCTTACACTGAGAATGTCTGAACATTGAGCATAAAAGATTAACAGCTACACAAATATTTACTTTACACATTAAGTGTAATATCCACATAAAAAGTGTTCAAATCATACTGATTGGATAGGACCTCAAACAGTTATCAAAATCACTGAGTAATACACAAACATTTGTGTGTAAACAAAAAATAAAAGATTTTAGTATGAATTGACTAAAAAAACAAATAACATATAAACTATCTGATGATAGGAAAATAACAAAACATCATGTACTACGTCAATTTTATGTTTGCAAACCAAAGTAATTAATAGTAATATCAGGGGACAAACTGAAAAACTATCAAATTTCTTTTTGTATAAATTAACTACTAGGGCTTATTCTCCCCCCCCCCCCCCACCCCGTTATCCTAACATCAAGGGGTCTGTTGCCTGATGTATCCTCTCAAATGCCTTCGATCAAAGGCATCCTCTTCTCTCCATATCATTCTTTACTTTATCACACCATCTAATTCTAATTCTCTGCCTGCCTCTTGATCTTCTCCCTCTTACAGGTTCCTCCTAAGCCATCCATCCATCCTTACTTAACACGTGACCACACCATCTCAGTCATGACATACTTATCATCTCAGTAATCTTTACTACGCCTGCCAATATTCTTATTTCACAATTTTCCCACCTTTCAAACAGTGATATTCCCATAATCCAACTTGGCAAAATACAGGCATCTCCATCTCTCTCGAAGTGGAACTTATATTTAGTAAAATTTGTACATCAAGATTAATTACTGTTCAAAATAGAAAGCACAAAGATTAAGTAATCCATATATCCCAAACCTAACTACAACCTGTACTTTTAATCAGATACTTAAGAGAGAATAAAAAACAAGCTGTCTTTTGTCAAAAGTTTATTGCAAACATTCATTACAAAGGAAATTCGTACAGTATATTCAAGAAGTATAGCAGATATCAAAAACATGTAGAAATTTACATTAAATTAAATTGGTAATAAGATTAAGTTTTAAAATCATGCACTTACAAAAGCAGTTTTTGTAGACAAACAAAATAAAACAGGCCATGCATAAAATCACAATTCTACATAGAGCTAGAGAAATACATAAAAACTTACGTAAAACTATATTGTTAATAAGGTCTTAAAAAACCAAGCACATTTAAAAGCAGTTTTGTAGACAAACAAAATAGGCCAAACCTAAAATCACAATCCTACATAGAACTAGAGAAATACATAAAAACTTACGTAAAACTATTTACAATAGTCTTAAAATCAAGCACATAAAAAGCAGTTTTTGTAGACAAACAAAATAAAACACAATTCCGCTAAAAATACAAAAAAATCTTTGCGAAGAGATCACAAGTGAAAGACCATAATATTTTGATTAGGATATGACCCTCAAGACTCGCGTCAAGTCGCCATGACATCACTCCACAACAATGCCCTTGAGAGTTAAGTCTCACTCAAGACCGAACTGACCCCGTTTACATCCTGAGGTTCTGACCCTTCTTACATTCCTGGGGCCCTTCTGCGTCTTGGGGTTCTGACCCCTCATATACATCCTGTAGTTCTGACCGCTCCTGCATGTTGACGTCCTCACCCAGATTCAAAACGACGACATTGATCCTACTTCCAGAAACCTTATCGAAGAAGTTCTTGATGGCCGGCACATGATGCTTCTCGAAATCGTCGAGGGACAGATCGCTTCCTATGACATATGGAAACACCACCTTCTCAGAGCCAGCCCTTAGCACGAACCTTGCCAACTTCTGCAGGCACTGCTGCAGCCACTTGACGCGATTCTCCTGAGTGTCCCTTTCTAGTCCTTCGATGAAGTGGTCGTCGCTCTTTAGGCCCTGCTCGCGCTCGTTCCTCGACACCCGGCGTAACTGAGACACTAGGTTCTGCCTGAGGGCGTTGTGCTCGATGACCTGCCCCTTGTAAAACCGTGAGAACATATTGACGACGATTGGATTCTTCTTCTTCTTTGATCTGTAGATAGCTAAGGTCCCCGGAGCAGACCTGGTGTCAGGACACGCCCAATTAAAGGCACCCACGGACTTCCTGGCAGAATAGGGGTTGGAGAAGGGGTACTTGTCTGCTGTAACCCTTACCACGCCGAAGGGCCTCATCGAAGCGCAGTCCACGACTTGGGCAAGGACGGTCGTTGAGCTCTGGTAGGCGTCTTGCATTAAGTCGGCCTTATGGAATTCCAGAGTCATTGCTGCAGAAGGGACAAGAGAAATGTCATTACTAATAGATGATGGTCCACGTGCATCTTCTACTTCAGGCAAATATACAAAGTAAAAGTAATGGGTTCGTCATATGTGATAACTATCAGCAAATCTGATATAAGCCGACATAATTACAATTGAAATAGAATTTAAATTCAGACTCACATTAAGAACGAGATCCCTAGAGGTAAGGATTATGAAAATGAAACCGGTTAAGATGAGCTACAAATTTAACACCAAAGACATGATTTAGAATCGATCCAGAGCAGAAAGGAATAAGAAAATTAAGATTTAAAAATCAATGGGATTGTCAAGTTAAAAAAATTACTGTACTCACGTGGACATCTAAGAACAGGACACACAGTGAGGTGAAATAACACGAATTGGGGTCCCGGCAAGAGTACTTTGCCGCAATAGATACAAACATACCTGCAAAGAATAAGCTTAGATAAAAAATGTCCAAAACTTATATGTAAGCATAACGTAATTCCTTTTATAGTCTAAAAAATGAAGCAATATATTCTACATTATTCATTATGTCTCACGCAGTTTGTCCTTATTTTCTTTTCCTCACTAAGATATATTCCTTGTTGGAGCCCTTAGGCTTATAGCATCCTGCTTTTCCAGCTCGAGTTGTTGCTTAGCAAGTGATCATAATAATAATAACAAACAAGGAAGACATTTTGTTAATTTGTCAGGAATAAGGAAAAGAAAGGATATAAATGATTGAGCTGCAAGAACCCTACGAGGTAGAATTAAAGAAAATAATACCAACATTTTCATTCAGTGTAAGAAATATTGAAACTGATGAGAAAAAGAATGATAAAAGAAAGATAAACTCAAGTAACTAGATTATTAGAGGCGCCGTTGCAAAGGCTATATATAATTCAGCCCTATACCTATATATTGCATGCAGTGTCTTGTGTGCTTACAAAACGAGTGTGTGTGGGAACTGATCAGTAAATCACGTCACCAAGGAATGTAACTCAACAGATAGAAGGTATAAACTGAACCAAGTTGAACAAACTAGATGGTTATATAGTGGAATCAAGAAAGTGCAAAGCTTATAACTTGGAATTGAAGAGATTAGCAGAAAATAAGGGCCGTGTATACTAAGGACGTTATATATTGCGGTTATGAAGATATTCAGTCTGTTGGTAATAAAATAATAATAATTCCAGAATTGATAAATGGGGAATAAATTGTATGAGAAGAAATTGAAGACTCGGTAATGTGGATTTGACATTAAACATTTATTGCAGCGTGATAAGAAATGTCTAAGAATGTATACGATAAACTGGTTTTGTAAGTCCCGTAGAAAGTAAGATTCTCTTGCGTAAAAGCACCTGGAAACCAATCCTTAAAGTAAAATAAGAAAAATCATATATGAGACTAAGTACAATACATCAAATGTTCATGTAATCGTCTGTACAAGTACAGGACTGGTATGTAGTGCTACAAAAAGCAACGAAATATTAAGGACATTGAAAATAGAGATATTATACAAACCTCGTAGCTGTTTCCGCTTGTACTAAGTTGGGTTCTGCTTCCTTAGAAGAGCTGTTGTTATTCTTTGTGCCAGGAGCGGGAGCACTTGGAGCGGTCAATATTTCTCGATTGGAGAAACGAGGTATAGCGCCTCCTGCAGAAGAAGGTCTCTCGGTGCCGTCCTGTGGGAGGAGAAGGAAGGAGAATTAACGATAAAAGGAAAAATAATAACGAAACAGAACTCATGATCATCAGTATTATTACTAGCCAAACTGCAAGCCTATAGTCCATTTCTTTTAGCGATGCATATTTGCACCGACTCGCGGCGGTGCCCTTTTAGCTCGGAAAAGTTTCCTGATCGCTGATTGGTTAGAATTATCTTGTCCAACCAATCAGCGATCCGGAAACTTTTCCGAGCTAGAAGGGCACCGCTGTGAGTCTGTGCAAATATGCATCGGTATAAAAATGGACTATAGTTGGAAAAGCTGAATGCTATAAGCCCAAGTGCTCCAACAGCGAAAAATAAACTCCGTAAGGAAATAAAGAAGCAAACTACAAGAGAAGTAGTGAACTAATAAAATATTTTAAGAACAGCAACAATATTAAAATAGATCTTTCATATATAAGCCATAAAGAGATATATGACAACCCTTTCAACAAACAAAACACTAAATGCGAGTTTGAACTTTTTAAGTTCCAGCAATTCAACTGTCTGATTCGGAAGATTTAGATGATGCATAAGTTAACTATCATCTCTTACTTGAAAGTTTCACTATTTAGTTCACTTCGACAGACTTTGAATTCGGATACTGACAACAAACAGCGACCCCACATATAAATGAAAAAATGCTGAAGGCAAAGAAGTTACTTTGAAATGAAAGAAAGGTTTCGTATTTGAGTCTCTCATTAAGGTTACTATTCAAATAAACTGAGACGCAAATATTGAAGATCAAGCTTTTAAAAACCTAAAAACCTAATTGGTCGACAGGAACCATGTACAAATGGGAGACTTATTCTACCCCAGGGGAGTGTACTAGGCCGATTCTTATTAAGTATCTACCCTATTGACCTATCATAAGCAGGATACTACAAAGCTTGGAAGGAAAAACAGCTTAAGATTTAGTAATAAACAAATAAAAACTCCGCCTGCGCAGGTCGAAATCTGTGAATAAGTTCCCGGGAACCCCTAAACCTCGACCGGGTCGAGCTAGGCAATTATCCAGGTCAAAGATTTGGCTTTAACGGGAACTCAAAATGTGTCTCAGGTGCTTTTATTATACTAATCCTGTCCCTAGTGACTTCTTTGGTAGATATTGATCTATAATATGCTTTGCATTCCAGCATGTAAACACAGTCGCCTTTTCCTTAGCAACCAGTTATCCTTGCGGTAGACATCAATGAAAAAAACTTATTTTCCTGTTTAGATATTGGCAGCACAATGCCAAAAAGCTGCGCAGTTTTTGGCTGCTTTAATTAAAAAACAAAAGTAATGTCTCTAGGTTTAAACAGTTTCTTTCGTTTTCCAAGAAATTGAAGTTTAAGAGACTCTTGGACACATGCATGCCGACGGTCTCATGAACTTGACCCACACGATGTTGTGATTTGCTCGGTGCATTTTCTGCAAGGATGATGTTGCCGACAACATGCAATCACGCCTCATTGAAATACTGTTTAAAAATTGGCATTAAAAAAAAGCGTCAAAAAGTATTTTATTTAGAAAGTCACAAATTAACTTTAAATTTAAAATCAATGTATATTGGATTGTTTTGGAAAAGATAATCTAACTGAGAAAAGGCTTACTGTTGAAAAATATTCATAAAAACGGCAAATGCCTGGCCATATCTATTTCCGATTTTACCGTTTTCAAACGGATATATTGACGTAAAGGGGTGATATTACGGTCACTAACCCGTAGAAAATACTAATAATTGTGGTAAAATTACGGCCAACTGTATTTTACTGATATACAGCCGAGAATAGTATAGTTTTACGGATAATTTCCAATTAAAATTAAGGTATTTTAACAGCTTCGGTAAACATGAAGTAAATTTCTAACGTAATAGAAGAGCCCCTAAGTTACATTGTTGAATATATTAAGAAATTTCCAATTATAGGGGCTAAAGCAAGGAGCCTTTCCATTTAAGGCTTCCAGGGGCTAAAGCATCCAAATGTAGTGGATCAGAAATCAACAGAAGTGGACTACATGCACCTCCTGATGCTTGTATATATCTGATATCTATTATAAGAGATTTATTGCAGCTCATGGAGCCACTTTACGGGAAGGTATAGATTGCATCAAGTACCTAATTCATAAATTGAAATTGTCTAAAATTTCTGTGTATTTCATAATGAAATATCTAAATTAAATTATTGTAATTAATAAAAAGATCGGGTGTCAAAGCACAAAAAGAAACTTTTCTGAACTAATAAATTAATACTGAAAGGATATCGAGAAATATCTTTATTTTGTTAAACGATTTAAAACAATATGTACGATTTTTAAAGTTTTGTTATCCTATTATAGGATAATACCTTATCCCCGACCTTCGCTGACTCAGGGTCTAGGTGGTCCAACTTGAAGTTGTAAATGGAGATATCTTTGATAAAAGAAACGGATTATCATAAAAACAAAACGGACTGTTTAAATCCGCCACACCTGACAAAGAAATCTCCAGTGGAGAGGGTCTCGCGTTACTACCTGCTCAGAAAAAGTGTTTATATTCAACCCGTTCTTGGAGTATCTCTTGACTGTAACTTGTCTTTCAATGCCGAAATAATTTAATAAAAACTAGTGGGTACCATCTTGGAAACATTGCTTTTATAAAGAAGTACCCAGATGAACAATATGTAAAGAAACTTTAGTTAAACTGTGTAATTACCGAGATTGACTACACCACAATTCACTCTCCTGGCAAGATATACCAAAAAGGCAATTTAAGGAACTACAAAACAATAAACATGGGAGCAAGACCAAAAAAAGGTGCCCCACCTCGAGTAATGGTCACTCCTATAATAATCGAATAAGACTACAATTACTAAACAGAGAAATAAGTTTGAAATATGCGTAATAACCCATGATGTTATTATAACCTGACGTCCAAAATATCCAAGAGAATTGCTACATAGCATGCAGCCCACAAATCTTGTTGTCACGAAAAGTGGTTACAGATGATTTCAAATTATTGAACCAAAGATATGTCTACTGTAGACCCCGAAAGGTAACAGACATATTCGGACAAACAACGATAGTTTATGGACTGTTGGTAAAATGTTAAGAATAGTTTATTTCTGCCAGACCTTAATACAAAACAAACTGGAATATGTTTCATGCAATCATCACGCCAAACATTTCACCCTTTGAGCACTCGTGCAAGAAGCTAATAGGTTATGGGTCGTTGCTATCATCATCATCTCCTCCTACGCCTATTTACGTATAAAATTACTTGTAAAGAGTCCAAATCATTCAAAACAAAAGTCCGAAACAGCTGAGCAAACTGTCCGTATAAGCCTGCATTTCTCCGAAAAACTGAAGATATTGAGGCTCTCAAGAAGAAACTAAAGACTTAATTGCTTCGATAATGTGGATTTGAGATGTGGTGTGCAATGCTAAATACCTAAGAATGTATACGTAAATTGAACGCGAAGTTCATGTAGAGAAGGGTTCCCCTGCAGTATAGGACTAGAATAAGCAGCCCATAAAGTAAATACGAAAGAAATGTCAAATATTAATCAAACTTACCTTTTCAGAACGATCCCGATTGGATGAAGTATCATTTTGACAAGTATTTGGCATACTTGCTTCGAAATATGTGTGGAAGGGGACAGACGAAAGAAATCACACGTCCTCTCTCAGCCGCAGTCCACAACAAACTGATGCTGACCGAAGGTACCACCGTACCACGTGAATGGGCTAGGGATAATCTCCCCCACGATTCCCTGGATGGTATGGGGGGGGGGGGGGACCCAGGGAAGTTTAAACCTCCTTGGGACGACCCTGACTACTTTGCCACGGTATCTACCAATCAGCTTGGAATTTGGCGCCAACTTACCTGAGAAGAGGTAACAAGTCTGCGTTTTCTTCTAGATAATTATAAAATATATTACCCAGGGTTATGTTTAGAGACTCACATATTAAACCCCATTTAGTCCATTTGGTAAATATACTGTAATACTATTTCGGTATATAAAGTTAATATATTTCAAAATTTCCTAAGTTTGATTTTTTTTTATTTGTGATTTCTTGACATTTTCAAAAGTAATGATACTTTATCCAGTGTCTTTTTACATCTTGGCTTCTTTTGTATCTGTCACTTTTATCCACATTTTTTTTATGTTTCATTGTGTATCTATGCTCTCTAAAAGATGTCTGCCCTATGAAATATCTTCTTTATATAAAAGTTCAATTATTTCAAAATTATTTTTGTCAAATGTTAAATCCAAGTGGATGCGCGAGGGGGTGGGGGGGGGGGGGCGAGGGTAAGTACCATACCCCAACAATCTCCCTGAGATGTAGAGGTTGACCCCGGCAACTCCGCCACATCATTCACTCCAATGGAATTTAGCGCCTACTTAACGGAAAAGGGGTAAAACGTTTGCATTTTCTTCTGATGTAATATAAGTATCTAGGTTTATTTCTAGAGGGCCTTGCATTAAACCTCACTTAGTCCTTTGAGCTAATATAATTTTCAATATCAGTGTAGAGTAAATTATTTTTAATGTTCTGCGTTTTGCAATTTTTTCTTTTTTGCAATTCGTTGGCATTTTCAATAAAAGTGTGACCCAAATTCTGATATAGATTTCATTATCGAGTTTCTTTTCTATCTCAGTCCCTTTTATGTGCAGTTTTCGATAGTCTAATGTGTATCTATGCTCTTTTTATAAGATTTATTCCCTATGGAATTTATCCTTTATAAAAAAAAAATCAAATAGTTCAAAACCTTTTTTTTCAAATGTTAAATACACGTGGTTGCGATGGGGGTGATTGAGGGTATACTCACAGTATATAATTGCTGGTCGACCTGTCCCGGGAGCGCTCCCATTGTGACACCTTGATCCATGCTAATGAGTGACCACTTGCTCTCCAACCCCCGGCCTCACCTCTCCACCCCCCATCACACGACCGACACTTCAAACCACCTAACAAACAACCTACAAACATTCCCCTCTCTCATTTATTTTAATAAAACATACAGTACCATATTAAAAAGGTCACTCAAAACTAGCAATATCTAAAACCAAAACCTTTATAGCTACAATTCCATAAAATTTCAAGACTGAAAATCAGCCACGTTTAAAACCTAGATTTTCTTGTTCACACAAGACATCTAAATCAAAGATCCATTAATCATAAAATATGTGAGTGAACACACCAACGAGACAACACTCAACCAAGCAACAACATTCAGATCTCAATATTCCCAAAGCGACCTGTACGAAATACAGTAAGCAACGAATCACCTGATACCCCCCTTTTTGTCAGGCAATTAGCATGGTGGATGCTCGAGGGGGTGGGGGTGTGGGGTGGGGGTGGCAACCATTTGACTTGTTTTAAGTCGTTTTTTAACATCTCCTTTATTGCCCCAAGATGAATTCTCAATCTAATATCACGTACCAGTTTAGTAGAATAAATAGCCTCCACCAAACTTTTATTATCCACATAACCGACAACAGGAACTACGGCACTGGTGTCAATTTTCATCAACATTGATCTAAGGTAAAGTGCCTCCTCCAATCCTTCCAACAATGCTAAGTCTCAGCCGCCAAGGTCAATCCAACTACCCTCTTTATCTTATTTGCATGCTAGGTAAGAGGGCTTGATCTATTCCCATCAGTAATAAAAATATCAATACCCAAAGAACTACTAACCCTATCAGATAAACTAGCCAATGATGCATCAGTAAAAACATACAAAGACCAAGGATTATCTATGCATGGGAACAGACTATAAGACTCACACTCTTGTAGCCTTCTCAAAACCTTTCTAGCCTTAACTAAATCCACTGTTGCATGATTTACTCTGGTTGAAAGCTCTACCATATCGAAAGCCATATCAGGTCTTGAACCCAACACAATCCAATTGATTGCACCTACAATAGACCGATAACTTGTCTTCTCAAGTGCTGAAAGTTCTGCACCCCTTTGCGAAAGCCTTTCTTGATCTAATTGTTCCATCTCCACACTATCTACACAACTACTTTGATCAAACAAAATACCCTGTTTACTTTGCACTATTCTAAAACCCACATAAGAAAAATTACCTCCCTCAACCCTACCAGCAAGAAACCTCTCTCTCAATGGTTCCATAACTTCCTCCCACAAAAACACTCGTACCTGCATGCAAAAAGTCATCTATGTGAGTAACCAAAATGCCCTCAAGTTTTCCCTTTCCAGACAATTTGTAAAATAAACTTGGCTCAATAACATACCGTTGACATCCTAATCTTTGCATCTCCTCCCTAACACTCAAATCAAATTGTCTGGAAGCATCTCCCAAACCATAGAGGCACTTTTTTTAGTTTCCACACCACACCCTCCACTCTCACCTCACAAGGAGGATGAATGTATACATCCCTCTCAAGGTCCCTTCCCTGAAGAAAAGTGGATTTAATATCCTTAGTTCTTACTTCCCACCGCAAACTAGCTACCACTGTCATAAACAATCTGATGGCACTCTTACCCACTGTTGGGGAATCTCTCTGAAAAGTACTTTCTTCCTCAAAACCCCTCGCCCCCAAACGTGCTTTTATCCTGGAATCTTTCCTAGTCAGAACCCACCTGGTTGAAATACACTAACGACCCCAAAAAGGTACCTCCTCATAAGTGCCAAAGTCACAGTCTTTTCAACTCTGCTTGTTTTGCTTCCTGACACTCAGACGTGTTCTGTTCAGCTTTAGTAAGAGTTGTAGCATATATTTTTCAACAATTATTCTCTTGCCTTTGAAGTCTAATCTTAGGAACTGAACGATTCTCACTTTCGTTTTCTGCTCCAACTGGTACCTCTGACTGCACCTCACTGCTTTCAACCCCATTATCAGTAGTATCGGCTTCCCTCAAATCTGACTGTGCAGACGATGTCAAGTCCCACTCCACATCAACATCACCATCTAACCCCCCAGCTTTATTACTTAAGTTCCCAGCATCATCAGATTTAAATTCCCCACTGAACTCCAACCCCTGCTTAATAAGTCTATTTGGTGATGCTCTATCAATTGCACCCCCATGCCTTACAAAGATCAACCTACCATCCTGACAAATCACCTTCCCATGTCCAAGCCAACGATCATGACCCTCCCGTTTATAAAACACACAATCACCAGGCTGGAAAATTTGCTCTGCCACCCTAACCTTACTCCCCAGAGCCCTCCTCACTCTCTCCTCGGCTTCTGTCTGTATGAAGGCCTGCCTAGATGAATGTAGAGCACTAATATGCCTAGCAAAAACCTCACTTGTGGTCTTGCCCTCCAATGCAGGAACCTTATCAGTCATAATGTTTGGAAGGTTAGTGTTTTCCCCAAAAACCAACTGGTGGCTGCTAAAGCCATTCCACATCTGGAGGGAATTTCTTGCCCTATTTGACCACTTCAACGACACATCTATAGGAGTTCGAGGATATTGAACTTTTAATTTAACAAGCATCATGTATTCGCTCACACAACCCATTCTGAAACTGACTTTCCGCAGCTGTTGTGTTAATCCTTACATCTAAAACTGAAGCTACATCCCTCATCTCATCTGAACTGAATTCCCCACCATTATCATGCAATACCCCCTCCATAACCTCAAAAGTTCCCACCCAAAGTTTCATTATCTGATCAATCACATTAGTGGTTTTCTTCCTATCTATGAAAGCCGACTGTGTGTATAGAGACCACATATCTATAAGATAAAAAATCCATTTTCCCTCATGCCAATGTTTCAAATCCATAGCAACAACCTGATTAAATTTTTTTGCCATGGGCAAACCAACCACTGGTCTCGGTGGAGTTCTCTTAAATTGCTTACACAAAACAGTTATTCTCAATTCTCTCCAAATCACGGGCATACTGTTCCCACCAGATCCCAGCATCCCTCAACAAAGCTTCCAGCTTGCTCTGCCTCGGGTGAGAAAACTGTATATGTAACTTTAATAGGGTCTTTAATCTTTCAGAATCTGAAAGCTCATAAAGTTTTACCGAGTTTACATACTCAACATTGACATCATTATCAAGAGGAACATGATAATGTCCACAAGAAGTAATATTCAAAACTACTGGTTTGCCTAAAATCTCAGCAGAGTCGTTTTCGATATCCATCTTTACCTTGGCAGTTTTCATAGCCTGCCTTGATATCAACAAAGGAATGTCAGAATCAACTATGTCAGTTTTAAATGTTACCTTATTCCCAACTAAGGAACCCGGTAGACTACACTCCAAGAGACTTCAACTGAGTACCCCCTCCAAATTTGAACACCCTATTATATCTGTGGTCTCGACTAACAACATATCCTCCTCACTCAATGTACTCAAATAACCCTGAAGCCATGTTTTACCACAAACGGTACTTGAACATGCACTGTCTAAAACAGCACAGCTACCCGCCTCAATCCCAAATCTTGCAATCTCGGACTTGATCAAATCCTGTAAATAACATTATACTCTCATCAGCACTAGCACCCACTCCACACTCATTACTAACTTCATCAGACCCTTCACCCTGACTAGTTATGTGTACACGGTTTAATCTTTCCCAACTATCTGGGCAGTCTTTCACAAAATGTCTAAAAGAACTGCAACTTTTGCAAGTTAAAGGTCGACCATCTGGTCCAGTTGGGTTCACAGGCTTCTCCCCACGCTTGCCAAAACCAGAGTATCTACTTACACCCCTGCCACGCCCAGTCTTTGTGTCACCATGCCATGGTCTAAAATTCCTTTGTTCAGAAGCTATATAGGTCGGTTCTAACTTAATAACCTCCGAATCCGGGCTAAGCCTATTCCCCCCACATATTCCCTCTCCTATGAATTTTTTTTAGAGATCTCTTGGCCTGCTCATACAATGCTTTTCTCTTGATAATTCATACCAGAGATGACTAGCAATTTCTCTGTTTTATTCAACCTTGCCTTCCTCAGCAATTTGAATGCAAAAATTTCAGATGGCAATTTAAGAGTGTCAGTTTTAGTTTGATTGTACAAGAGATCAAAATTAGTGATAAATTGACCAATGTCCTCACTAGAACCTCTGCAATAGTCCTCGAAATCTTCAAACTTTTGCAAATTATAATCCAATTCATCCTTCCCAAATTGCTCATCTAGAAATAATCAAATCCCTAACACCATCAACACCCTTTAGCGTATCCAAGCTTAGATTCTCAAAAACTTTCTCCCTCAAATTAAAATCATCAGTCTCAGGCAAACTCAAAGCCAACACAATACCCAGTTTCTCCTCTTTAACATCTGTTACCACTTG
>NC_090729.1:178421842-178429342 GCF_036898095.1 Palaemon carinicauda | reverse complement strand
TATATTACAATCCTTTTTAAATATTCTATACAAATTCACGTTCGACTAAAGGAAAACATACTGTATATCTGATTTGTTAAACTTAGTCATATGTGATGTGTAAGCATACATTTGATTACAGATTGTAGGCTATTGTAGAATGATATTAGGTGTATATAAAACACAATTGTAATTTTCTTTTTATTGAAACGGAAATGTACGATGCACTCATGTATACTCTTTAGTAATATAAACTAATAAATGTGTAGATATGCAAACAAAAGGAATAATATAACTCACTAAATTGAATCACACATAAAATTAATCAAAAGGGGATCGAAATAGAAATAAGGTAGCTTACAAGCCAACCTAAAATGAAAGATAAATCACATCAAAGGAACTTTAATAAATTATACATGAAAAATAACAGTAAATAATATTGCACATATAAAAATTGTTAAAAAAAAACAACACAAGCTAAAATTACGCAGTAGCACATATTTCATATATTATACTGTTAGTGCTCGCCGTTCTTTGTCCTTAGGGAACCTGTGAAACATCTAATGAGAATCGGTTTCTTTTCGTTTATTGCAAAAAACAGTGTGACTAATTCACTGTTGGCGCCATGATTTCGTTTGTGTCAACTGTCAAATTCTGAATATAAACTAGCAGACGACAAACGATGTATAGCTACAACGCCATCTGCATACTAAGCGGTCAAATTATTGTATTAACTTTGGAGTTGCCAACTAGTGTATTAACATTCATTTTTGAGCCTATATATGGTCTTTAGCTACCAGGTAGGATTACTACGGGCCAACCAAGGGAAAGGCCCGTGCCAACAACAAGTGTTGGCTTTAATACCCCAAGAAGAAGAAGAAGGTAGATGCACTTGCGCAGCCGCAGCGACGCTTACTTGATCAGTGACCAGTCTCCCACCAGCTTCCATTCAAGTCAGAGTTGTTAGTTTCCAAGTGCTCGAAAATTCTGCCGATTTCAGCATGAGTTCACTGCTAAACATCAATGACAAGGTAAGTTCAGAATACTTCTTTCTTTAATCTTCCGGTTTGTTTTATCCGATTTGAATGTGCATAGTGAAGTGTCCATGGGTCACAGTGGTTCAGTAACTTCAGTGAGAGCTTTGTTGTATATATTGTCTTGAAACCTTGTAGTTCGTTAGTCAAGAGATAAATTGTTGTTTATTCATTGGTCTGGGGCTGATGACAGTATCGCAATTTCTTGCAGAGAAAAGAAAGGTGCTTCATTAGTAATAGATTGTCTTGGCGTCGGGACAAATTTTGGTGTTTTCAAGCCTTGGAGGTCATTTAATGTCAATAGGTAACTGGGGCTGGGGTGGGGGGGGGGGGGGGGGGGTTTAAGGTAGAAGGCGGAAAATGTGAGTTGGGGCAAAAAAGGAGGTTGCTAAGACCTAGAAGTGTTTTAATACAGAATTCCTTGTTACATCTTCCATTCAGGGGTCACCACGGCTAGTCATCTGCCTCCTCTTATTAGTATTGGCTGAACCCTAATATCTTCTTTTGTTGAATCCTTAAATCTCCTCTTAGGCCTTTGTCTCCTTTTTCTCCATGCTTAGCTTCTTACTTCCTTCTCTTCGACGTGTCTGAACAGAGCTGACGAAATTAAAATCGTCCACTTTATGCTTAGATAAAATTCTTAAGCTTTTTGAATGTATGTTGTGTGCTTTCCGATACTTTCTTTATACTTTTTTATCCCTTTTTCCGTCTCCAATTTGGGTTTCTACGGAATTTGTGCATCATTTTGCGGTGCTACTATAGCGTGAGGTCTACCACACTATAGCGTGAGATCTACCTCCCGTTAGTACTATAGCGTGAGGTCTACCGCTGAATTATTCATCCCTCAGAGATAAAACACATTTCATACATTTGTTTAAGCAATACACACTTAATTTACACATATCTTAAAAATGACTTTAAATAGATAATTGGATTTCTAATTACATTAAAAAAAGGAATAAAGGTAAAAATAAATCATATATTTCCATACATTTATTCTAGCGATACACTCTTCGAACATCAAACATGTTATATATTTCCATACATTTATTCTAGCGATACACTCTTCGAACATCAAACAGGTTATCATATATTTCCATACATTTATTCTAGCGATACACTTCGTACATCAAACAGGTTATCATATATTTCCATACATATATCCCAGCGATATACTTCGTACATCAAACAGGTTATCATATATTTCCATACATTTACTCTAGCGATACACACTTCTTACATACTAGATCTTTGGAAGTTTTTTCATCACCTTCCAGCAAAAATTATCAAGATGAGACTGGAACAGCTGACGACCAACACCTCGCATTAATCTCTTCAGAATCATCATTTTAGCGTCCAACCACGATCGCTCAATTGCCTGTGTGTGTGCTCCTGTTGCTGGTGGTTCACTGTAGAATGCTGATATCTCTTTTAGGCCGAGGGAAAAACTGATTTAGGAGATCCATTTGCTTCCTTTTATATGGGCAGGTCACGTTTTTGATGGATTTGGGCAGTTCATGGTTAGGTGCGGGGCTCTGGGACGCTGGTCACGCGGTAGACCTCACCCTCCACCTGGGTAGGCGACATATGGCGGTAGACCTCACACTATAGTAGCACCCATTTTGCATAGTTATCGCTACCTTTCCATACTAATTTTGCAATATCCAGGGACACATTCTGTTATTTATAATGTCCATCTGTCGTCTGTCATTCTCATTATATGTCCTGCCTATGACTCACCCCCCATCTTTTTTTTTTAGAATATCCTCTAATTTGGTTAGCGCTTGAGTCCGTGCTGCTCTTTTTCTTTCTCGTAGTGTTTTTCTCATTATTATTGTCTAATTATCTCTTTGAATTGTAATTAATTAGCTTAGGTTCTGGTAGTGCGTTTTACCGGAAATCTCCTATATCGTTATTTCTTTATGATTTACCTTAAGAAATAAATGGAAGGAACGTAAGTGTATATTTTACATCTTTATTTGAATAAGGCGGGTTTCCTAATTTTATTCTAATATCGGTTTTTTCTGTTTAATTTATTTTTTCTTTCCTTTATATTTTACATAATATACCTTTTATTTAAGACAGTTTTCCTATATGTGTATATAGGCTATATAAATTATATATATATATATATATATATATATATATATATATATATATATATATATATATATATATATATATATATATATATATATATATATATATATATATATATATATATATATATATATATATATATATATATATATATATATATATATATTAACTGAAAACTGACAACCAAGGATAAACAGTGCTTATAATGAACCTGTGTTTGTGGTAGCTCAAGTCCCACTGATTACCGCCCAATTTCCATAACTCCCATATTATCTAAAGTTTTTGAACGTCTTCTGGCAAAACGTCTTAATAGGTTTGCTGAAGGTAATCATCTATTCCCTAGTTTGCAATTTGGTTTTCGGAAAGGCCTTGGAGCATGTGATGCCCTTCTTACAATCTCCAATGCAGTACAGAAATCCCTTGATTGTGGTCGGGAAGTTCGTATGATTGGCCTTGATTTTAGTGCTGCCTTTGACCGTGTTAATCATGAGGCCCTTGTTTTCAAACTGAAACAGTTGGGAGTGGGTGGGGGTCGTTTCTTAGCATTATTATTGATTTTTTAAGTAGTAGATCTCAAAGAGTTGTTGTTGATGGGCACCATAGTGAGTATAGGAATGTGATATCTGGTGTTCCACAGGGTAGTGTTCTTGGCCCATTACTTTTCATACTATATACACATGACATGTGGTTTGGCCTAGAAAATAAGCTTGTTGCATATGCAGATGATGCTACTCTCTTTGCATCAATTCCATCCCCTGAATGTAGATCTGGGGTTGGTGAATCCCTTAATAGAGATTTAGCTAAAATTAGTGCATGGTGCAAATTATGGGGTATGAAGTTAAATCCTAACAAAACTCAAAGTATGATTGTAAGTAGGTCAAGGACGGTGGCTCCTCAACATCCGGATCTCAGTATTGATAATGTTTCTTTAAATTTGTATGACTCTTTCAAAATTTTAGGCGTGATTCTTGACAGCAAATTTACTTTTGAGAAACATATAAGGTCTGTGTCTTCTTCAATTGCACAAAAAATTGGCTTATTGAGAAAGTCTTTTAAGATATTCGGTGATCAATCTATTCTGAAGAAATGTTTTTAATTCTTTTATTCTACCTTGTTTTGAGTATTGTTCTCCTGTCTGGTCTTCAGCTGCTGATTCTCATCTTAATTTGTTGGACAGAAACTTACGGTCTATTAAATTTCTTATTCCTGATCTAGATATTAATCTCTGGCACCGTCGATCAATTAGTTCATTATGCATGTTGCATAAGATTTTTCATAACTCTGACCATCCTTTACATTCAGATCTCCCTGGACAATTCTATCCTGTTCGTAATACTAGGCAGGCAGTTAATTCTAATAGCCAGGCCTTCTCCATCATAAGACTCAATACTACGCAGTACTCTAGAAGTTTTATTCCAGCTGTTACCAAGTTGTGGAATGATCTTCCTAATCGGGTTGTTGAATCAGTAGAACTTCAAAAGTTCAAAGTTGGAGCAAATGCTTTTTTGTTGACCAGGCAGACATGAGTCTTTTTATAGTTTATATATGACATATTTGTTGTTGACGTTGTTAATAGTTTATATATGATATATCTCTTTTGACATTACTTTTTTTAGAATGATTTATTGTTAATTTGTTCTCTTCAGTTATTTATTTCCTTATTTCCTTTCCTCACTGGGCTATTTTTCCCTGTTGGAGCCCCTGGGCTTATAGCATCTTGCTTTTCCAATTAGGGTTGTAGCTTGGATAGTAATAATAATAATAATAATTAAGAATAACGAGAGAGAGAGAGAGAGAGAGAGAGAGAGAGAGAGAGAGAGAGAGAGAGAGAGAGAGAGAGAGAGAGAGAGAGAGAGAGAGAGAGAGAGATGGCTCTTGTGTTTTTGGCACGAGTACGCTATACAGTGGGCCATTTTTCATAAGTTAACGTCGATTTCAGAGGGAGTTCTCTATTAATCGGCCATGAAAAGGTAGAATTTCAAATAGTCCTTTACTAAAGTTTGCTCTCGTATCCATGTTGCTCTTTCTCTGCCCTTGGTGTTGTTCTCATCATTATTCTTGCCATACCCCTCTGGGTTGTAAGTGGCTTATGTTCTAAGGTTTTATTAAGGTTCCTGTTAGACTATCTGGTTGATCGGTTTTCTTTTTAAAGAAAAGGGCATTTTAATTTTTCATAATTTTATTTTATTAACCGCAATCTCTACATCCTATGCTTATCCTTTTAATTTCAGTCTCGTATCCTGTGCAATCACTTACTCCCCTATCTTTATGTAGTTGTAGAATTGCTGTACTTCCTATTTTGTAGGAATACGTTCGTCTTTTTTGCATGTTATGATAAAGTTAAAAGAACCACATCTAACTCGAGAATGACACTCATACATTAATTTGTCTGTTTTGGGTGTACTACAGCGATTTTATTATGTAGTATTTGAAGTGCGATCAAGCACAATGAAATGGTTTTATACAACAGTAACGTTCAGATACAGTAATTTAATTCATATGTTGTACTATGTACCGTAGTAGTTGAGAACGTAATAATACCTTGATCAATGCCGCTCCATACCTTGATTTATGCCTCTCCATTAGAGGACTAGGAGAGTAGAACTTGTAAGTGTAATAACATCTTGTTTTGTCTTGCCAGAGTAGCCATTAGGAGAGGTCAAGGATCAGAGGACGGACAAGGATAATTGTTCGCACATTTAGATCGCCCTTTTTACGCCCCTGCTTAGGTGTGTGGGCGTATGTATGTGTACTATATGGTCATGACGTCGATTATGATTGATTTTGTCACACACCACCAACCAGTTAATTGTATTTAAAGAAAATGTTTGAAATTGCACACTACATGTTTCGAATTTATTTTTTACATCAATCTTTGAGTTTACTTCAAGGTTTTTTGTGTTAATGTAAATCTTGTAGCAGTCTTGTATCTATGGAAGTTGTATAACTTGTCTCTTTTCCTCGTATTAAACACGAATGCACGACGAAGGAGACAGCTTTTGCTCATGAGCCCCGGCTCAAACTTGAGCCGATCTGTTATTGGGTTGTCGTGGGTGGTTGTTGTGTGTGTGTGTGTGTGTGTATAGGATCGTAAGTGGTGATTTACTCTTATTCTTTGGACTTGTCGTAATTTTGTTGAAGTGCCATTGACTTATAAAACCCCTTGAGTTTGTCTTTGCATAATCACTCATTTATGTTCAACTTTTAGTTATTGAACTAAGTTTGACTGCAAATTAACAAGTACGTTTCGATATCCTTCATAGATTTATATTATTGTTTTAATGTATAGTTGGTAATTAAGAATTGATCTGATACTTAACATCGAGGTGTTCATATTAAAATGTTTGTGCAACTTATAGAAAACGAGACCACAAACTGCAGTCCTCTAAGGTCGGGAGGTCTACCCGTGAGTACTCGAGAGAGAGAGAGAGAGAGAGAGAGAGAGAGAGAGAGAGAGAGAGAGAGAGAGAGAGAGAGAGAGAGAGAAAAAAACTTACGTCTCGTTGTATCTATTGAAACTTATAAACTGAGTTCATGCTATAGTCTGTCCAGAATGTCATGAAACATCGAGTAGGTTTGCGGCGATGCCAAACTTCCTCAAGACTTTTAATCTGACTCAAGCTAATCCCATCATCCTTCCATTCCGGGTCCTTTAATACGGTCGTAAAATTTCCTTTTTAATCCCATAATCTGGATCTTTCCAGTCACACAAAAGCTGAATGATTGTTGTGGAATAAGTTGACCATGTGTTTCGAAAAACAGCTCATAAAGTTGATTGCTTTGTTTATTTTAAAAACATTCATGTAAAAAAAAAAAAATTAGGGAGAGTTCGAGCACCATATAAAGTACGGGAGACAAGTAAATGTCCTTTAATACATATCACAGTATTTCTACAACTTTGAAGAGATCCATCTCAGATGAAAATAAAAATTTAACGTTCTGTACCCTACGATCAATCTAGTTCAGTACAATACTGGAATCTTAATGTACTAAATGTTTTCGAGCTTTATTACTCATAAAGCTTTAACTTTTATTTCTTTATATGATTTGAATTCTGATTGAATCAGTTTATATTTGAACATTATCAAATGTGTAGTCAGGTTCTGGAAGATATCTGTAGCCTGGCATCGTCATTCTCTCTCTCTCTCTCTCTCTCTCTCTCTCTCTCTCTCTCTCTCTCTCTCTCTCTCTCTCTCTCTCTCCATATTTGTTGTAGAATTGATGAATGTGCCAAACATCAAATATTTCATAAAATAATACTGTTCTCCATTAAAACAATTTCTTGGATTTTAGGATAATGAAACGGTAAAATTAATAGACATTTTCTTTAAAATAAGGCACTGTTTTAGTATAAAAATAAAATTGTCTTGGTTAACAGGAAGTAAAT
>NC_090729.1:178413341-178421342 GCF_036898095.1 Palaemon carinicauda | reverse complement strand
CATCAAACAGGTTATCATATATTTCCATACATTTATTCTAGCGATACACACTTCGTACATCTTCTAAGAATGACACAAATAGATCATTGGATTTTTTTCTCATCACCTTCCAGCAAAAATTATCAAGATGAGACTGGAACAGCTGACGACCAACACCTCTCGGCACACGTTGAACCAGTCAGTTACAGTATTGGCAGATTTTCCTGTGAGAGTCGTTACCGTGGTCATTGGTATATCCAATACAAAGAGAAATAATAAATCTAATATTTCACACAGGTTTAGGTTGCAGTGCAATTTGTTGTTCATGTCCGTATAATTGAAAAATTGATTTCCTGTACGAACAGACCGTGTAGTTTGACAACCCTTTCGAGGGCAACGTAACACAGGCTTGAATTCTCCTCATCTGTTACGCTTTCTTTTTTCCTGCATAACAGAACCACATTCATGGCATGGATCTGCTTATTGAACTGTATCCAAGAGATTGTGCTCGCTTAAAAAGGACTCTTCTATAAAACTCCTTCAGCAACATTTTTAGTACCCTCAATCTATATCTCTTTTAGGCCGTGGGAAAAACTGATTTAGGAGCTCCATTTGCTTCCTTTGATATGGGCAGGTCACGTGGACAGGTCACGTTTTTGATGGATTTCGGCAGTTCACATGTTCGATGGTTAGGTGCGGGGCTCTGGGACGCTGGTCACGCGGTAGACCTCACCCTCCACCTGGGTAGGCGACATATGGCGGTAGACCTCATGCTATAGTAGCACCCATATTCAATTATATGTACGCATAACATTACTCTACTGTATATGTGTAGGCCTTTTTAATATCCGTTTAGATACTGATTTGCTTCCATAATAATTTCCTATTTATCATTAAACACATATCAGTCAAATAAAAAAGTTTCGTAAAGTTTCTAAAGTATATTTAATAGAATAGAATTTCTTTCGAACGTGGTCTTTCATTTGCCATAACATCAAGTAGTGTGCCCACATTCAGTGTTGTGGAGAGAACAACGAGGAACCTGGAACCTGGACCAAAATAGCTTTATGATGGCAGAAGAAACACGTGGGTCAAAAAAGATTCTTTTCTGCTTTGTTTACATCCAAGGTTGGGGCGGGACGATTCAGAGCTGTGTGCTGATTGGCTGGTCTCCATTTTAGGGTAGAGTTTCCACTCAGCTACCAACGAAGACTATATTGAAGGAAGATAAGAAGGCTGAGCCTAATAGCACTCAAATAAGTGTGCTATCAAAAGATGCCAGATACTCCCATCTGAAACGAATGTCTCCATCTATTGAGTGAGCGGTTAAACATTCAGAGCCTTAATCCTTACGGAAATATAGGATGAGGTTCGATTGTAAATTTGCTACATATTATTTCATGGTTTGCATTACTACGTCAGTATACTTTATTCTTCTATTTATGACGTTCTTAAATTTTAGATAACTAAATTGTAATTTCACAAATAGGTACATTTATAGATTAAGAATACATATCCTTATTTTTGTCTGTTTTTTCAGAAACTTAATAGCTATGTCTAATATAATTTAGTTGATTTTCTTGAAATTTCAAGTATTGTATATTACAATCCCTTTTAAATATTCTATACAATATCACGTTCGAATAAAGACAAACTTACTGTAAATCTGATTTGTTAAACTTAGTCATATGTGATGTGTAGGCATACATTTGATTACACTTTGTAGGCCATTGTAGAATGATATTAGGTGTATATAAAACACAATTGTAATTTTATTTTTTATTGAAATGGAAATGCATGATGCACTCATGTATATTCTTTAGTAATATAGATTAATAAATGCATAGATATGCAAACAAAAGGAATAATATAACTCACTAAATTGAATCACACATAAAATTAATCAAAAGGGGATGGAAATAGAAATAAGGTAGCATACAAGCCAACCTAAAATGAAAGATAAATCACATCAGGGGAACTTTAATAAATTATACATAAGAAAAAATAACAATATATAATATTGCACATATAAAAATTGTAAAAAAAAAAAAAATAACATACAAGATAAAATTACGTAGTAGCACATATTTCATGTACTATACTGTTAGTGCTCACCGTTCTTTGTCCCTAGGGAACCTGTGAAACACCTAATGAGGATCGGTTTCTTTTCGTTTATTGCAAAAAAACACACTGTGTGACTAATTCACTGTTGGCGCCATTATTTCGTTTGTGTCAACTGTCAAATTCTGAATATAAACAAACAGACGACAAACGATGTACCTACAACGCCATCTGCATACTGAGCGGTCAAACTATTGTATTAACTTTGGAGTTACCAACTAGTGTATTAACATTCATTTTTTATCCTTTCTATCTTCCTTCAGTATACAGTCTTTGGCTACCAGGTAGATCCACTTGCGCAGCTGCAGCGACGCTTACTTGATCAGTGGTGACCAGTCTCCCACCAGCTTCCATTCGAGTGAGAATTTTTAGTTTGTGAAGTGCTCAAAGATTCTGCCGATTTCAGCATGAGTTCACTGCTAAACATCAATGACAAGGTAAGTTCAGAAATACTACTTTCTTTAATCTTCCGGTTTGTTTTATCCGATTTGAATGTGCATTGAGTGAAGTGTCCAGGGTCACAGTGGTTCAGTAATTTCAGTGAAAGCTTTGTTGTATATATTGTCTTGAAACCTTGTAGTTCGTTAGTCAAGAGATAAATTGTTGTTTATTCATTGGTCTGGGGCTGATGACAGTATCGCAATTTCTTGCAGAGAAAAGAAAGGTGCTTCATTAGTAATAGATTGTCTTGGCGTCGGGACAAATTTTTGGTGTTTTCAAGCCTTGGAGGTCATTTAATGCCAATAGGTAACTGGGGCGGGGGTGGGGGGGGGGTTTAAGGTAGAAGGCGAAAAAGTGAGTTGGGGCAAAAAAGGAGGTTGCTAAGACCTAGAAGTGTTTAACACAGAATTCCTTGTTACATCTTCCATTCAGGGGTCACCACGGCTAGTCATCTGCCTCCTCTTATTAGTATTGGCTGAACCCTCATATCTTCTTTTGTTGAATCCTTAAATCTCCTCTTAGGCCTTTGTCTCCTTTTTCTCCATGCTTAGCTTCTTACTTCCTTCTCTTCGACGTGTCTGAACCAGAGCTGACGAAATTATAATCGTCCATTTTATGCTTAGATAAAATTCTTAAGCTTTTTGAATGTATGTTGTGTACTTTCCGATACTTACTTTATACTTTTATATCCCTTTTCCGTCTCCAATGTGGGTTTCTAGGGAATTTGTGCATAATTTTGCATACTTAACGCTTCCTTTCCATACTAATTTTGCAATATCCAGGGACACATTCTGTTATTTATAATGTCCATCTGTCGTCTGTCATTCTCATTATATGTCCTGCCTATGACCCACCCCCTGTTTTTTTTTTATTTTTTATTTTTTTATTTATTTTTTTTTTTTTTTAGAATAACCTCTAATTTGGTTAGTGCTTGAATCCGTGCTGCTGTTTTTCTTTCTCGTAGTGTTTTTCTCATTATTATTGTCTACTTATCTCTTTGAATTGTAATTAATTAGCTTAGGTTCTGGTAGTGCGTTTTACCGGAAATCTCCTATATCGTTATTTCTTTATGATTTACCTTAAGAAATAAATGGAAGGAAAGTAAGTGTATATTTTACATAATTAACTTTATTTGAATAAGGCGGGTTTCCTAATTGTATTATAATATGGGTTTTTCTGTTTAATTTACCTTTCTTTCCTTTATATTTTACATAATATACCTTTTATTTAAGACCGTTTTCATATATGTGTATATAGGCTATATATATATATATATATATATATATATATATATATATATATATATATATATATATATTTATTTAGATAGATAGATATATTAATTGAAAACTGACAACCAATGATAAACAGTGCTTATAATGAACCTGGAAGAGGTTTCCTTAAAGAAAGAGGTAATTTTTAATTGATTTCCTTGCCAAATACTTATCATTCACTACTGCATTTTACACTCCAAGGTCAACCCTTTAGGGGATTAGATATGGCTCACTGATCTTTGATAAATTTACCTTCGTGACCTCCAAGTTGTACTGGTCAATCAGATTTCAAATTTACCTGGGATTATAATTTCGAAACAAATGTAGTTGGTTCCAATTACAATTATAGAAATGAAAACTTTACCTTGTGAAGTATATATGCTTGTTAAGAATAACGAGAGAGAGAGAGAGAGAGAGAGAGAGAGAGAGAGAGAGAGAGAGAGAGAGAGAGAGAGAGAGAGATGGCTCTTGTTTTTTGGCACGAGTACGCTATACAGTGGGTCAGTTTTCATAAGTTAACGTCGATTTCAGCGGGAGTTCTCTATTAATCGGCCATGAAAAGGTAGAATTTCAAATAGTCCTTTACTAAAGTTTGCTCTCGTATCCATGCTGCTCTTTCTGTCCCATAGTGTTGTCCTCATCATTATTCTTGCCATACCCCTCTGGGTTTTAACTAGCTTATGTTCTAAGGTTTTATTAAGGTTCCTGTTAGACTATCTGGTTGATTATTTTCTTTTTAAAGAAAGGGGCATTTTAATTTTTCATAATTTTATTTTATTTTCACCGCAATCGCTACATCCTATACTTATCCTTTTAATTTCAGTCTCGTATCCTGTGGAATCACTTACTCCCTATCTTTATGTAATTGTAGAATTGCTGTACTTCCTATATACTGTAGATGTCTTCAAGAGTTCTAACACTAGGTTCGTCATTACTGTTGTATCATACGGCATACATAGTGGTTTGTTATACTGTATATTTTTCTATTAACTGGTTAATGAGACATATATGATCAGTTGTTGAATACTCGCTTCTAATTCTAGATTGTTTTCTTGTTTGTTTAAAGTCTAGTTGTTTTTCTATTCGGCCTAATATGCTTTTGGAAATATTGGGCGTTTATTTTACAGGTCTTTAGTGGCTTCCTCTTTGTCGATTAGTATGTTTTATTATGTAATTTCTTCTTACGATGAATAGATCAATTGTTAGCCCATCTTTTCCTGCTGCTTTGACTTTTCATCCCTCTAAATGATGTCTTTACATTTCTCCTACTGTTATCTTTGGTTCTGTCCCAAGTGTTCCTTTATTTCTATTGCCATAAGTTGTTTATTACATCACTATTGTATAGCATTTTTACCCCATGTCTTTTGTTGATAATATTTGCTTTTTCATCGTTTTAAGGAAATATCTGTTGCAAGTCTCATTTTCAGAATTTTGAGGCTTATCCCTTTCTTTAGTGTTTTCTCAATTTAGTTATGATTGTTTACGAATGTCGAGGGCCTTCAGTTTATTTATTGCTCTAGATAGTTCAATTAACTCCATTTCATCTCTTTTGGATTTTACCCTCATTTCCTCTTTTCTTTATTGGGTATTTGGTGTTTCCTGATAGTTGTCATTGATTTTGTTTAGGAAGTTTTCCACCTATCTCTTTAATTTTTTTTTAATTTTTATTACTATTTCTTTACTTGCTTCTGTTGCATCTCCCCTATATAATAAAGACCAAGTGTATGGATATATGTATATATGTATATATATATATACAGTATGTATATATATATATATATATATGTATATATATATATATATATATATATATATACATATATATATATATATATAATAAATGTATATATATATATATATATATATATATATATATATATATATACATACTGTATATATAAACTGTATATTTCCTATCACGCTGTATCTACATTGCCTAGTGAGAGGAGTCATAGTTAGGATAGTGGAGAAGTTGAATCTGTATGTGCATATCTAAATATTTTGCAATCCATTTTGACGGGTCGCATACACTAGTAATACATGTGTGTGTTTGTATATGTATATATAGTTGGATAGAGGCTAGCAGATGGGCGGATTAATGTGGTTGTCTTTAAATTATAAATATTTCTTGATGTCAATTAATTTTCCTGTCTTTTCTAATTGGTCTCATTCCCAGACTGAGATTTATGTTATATTATTTATCTTAAACTGTTCGTATTCAGCTCTGGTCTCCATTGGAGCGAAGATGTCTCTCTTGTTGTTTCTGGTTGGCAAATTTAATTTAGGTCATCTATGCCCTACCCAGGGTTGTACCCGGGGAGGATTATTAAAGCGGAGATGCCATTGGTCAGTTACCCTAATCCACGAAGCCATTCGATGTTTGTTACAGATTGCCAAAGACTTGCGCTCCCAGCAGGGGTGTTAAACTCAAGGTCATAGTCCCCATTAGCGAAGCCACTGGGACACACCTGCTGACTTAAACCTTTCCCAGCCGTATGGCTGTCAGGTTACCTTTGAACGATTTCACTTGGTCATCATTTATCAGCATTAATTTAAATTTTATCTTAACAATGAGGTGTATCCGAATAATTCATATCTGGTTCATGAACTTTTCCATCTATATTTTGTTCTGGTTCAAGTACAGATATATATATATATATATATATATATATATATATATATATATATATATATATATATATATATATTTATATATTTATATATAAATATGTATATATATGTATATTTATATGATATATATATATATATATAAATATGTATATATATGTATATTTATATGATATATATATATATAAATATGTATATATATGTATATTTATATGATATATATATATATAAATATGTATATATATGTATATTTATATGATATATATATGAATATGTATATATATGTATATTTATATGATATATATATGAATATGTATATATATGTATATTTATATGATATATATATATGTATATATATGTATATTTATATGATATATATATGTATATTTATATATATATATATATGAATATTTATATCATATATATGTATATTTATATATATATATATATATGAATATCTATATCATATATATATATATATATATATATATATATATATATATATATATATATATTTATGTATATTTATATTATTTATATGTGTGTATATATATATTATATATATATGTGTATATATATATATATATATATATATATATATATATATATATATATATATATATATATATATATATATATATATATACAGTATATATTGTGAGAAGTCCTTCTCACAACAATTTGATATAACGTTTTTGTGTATTCATCTGTATAAGCATAATCTACCTCTGACCGTCAGGTTGTTAGTATTGCATGTTTCGTAGAAATTATTGACTGACTATTATTGGGAAGTGTCGTTTGTCTGGCGAATGACAAACGAAATTGTTATTGCAGTTGTTTTTATTCATGAGACCAAAATTTGCATATTTTCATATTTTGTAAGAATACGTTCGTCTTTTTTGCATGTTATGATAAGAGTTAAAAGCACCACATCTAACTCGAGAATGACACTCTTACAATAATTTGTCTGTTTTGGGTGTACTACAGAGATTTTAGTATGTAGTATTTGAAGTGCGATAAAGTACAATGATATGGTTTTATACAACTGTAGCGTTCAGATACAGTAATTGAATTCATATGTTGTACTATGTACCGTAGTAGTTGAGAACGTAATAATACCTTGATCAATGCCCCTCCATACCTTGATTAATGCCTCTCCATTAGAGGACAAGGAGAGTCGAACTTGTAATTGTAATAACATCTTGTTTTGTCGTGCCAGAGTAGCCATTAGGAGAGGTCAAGGATCAGAGGACGGACAAGGATAGTTGTTCGCACATTTAGATCACCCCTTTTTACGCCCCTGCTTAGGTGTGTGCGCGTATGTATGTGCACTATATGGTCATGACGTCAATCATGATTGAATTTGTCACACACCACCAACCAGTTAATTGTATTTGAAGAATTATGTTTGAAATTGCACACTACATGTTTCGAATTTAGTTTTTACATCAATCTTTGAGTTTACTTCAAGGTTTTTTGTGTTAATGTAAATCTTGTAGGCAGTCTTGTATCTATGGTAGTTGTATAACTTGTCTCTTTTCCTCGTATATAACACGAA
>NC_090729.1:178405841-178408341 GCF_036898095.1 Palaemon carinicauda | reverse complement strand
TATATATATATATATATATATATATATATATATATATATATATATATATATTCACACATCTTTTGAACAAGGGCAGCCAACGCGCAGCTTAAGGTGTCAATCACCAAAACTCATTTGTGGTTGTGCCGATTCCCCTTAATCCCGATGCTTTCGCTTCACTAAGACAAGGGAAGGAAAATGACAAATTAGGACATATGACATACACGTTGCCACTGGGTCAGTTCACTGAGACCTTTGGTCAAATCCTATTAAATGCATGAAGATTAGCTTCCTCATTCACTGTCTTGCACAATAGGCTTCCGTAAAAACCATGGTAAGTTTTCAGCGTCGTGTTTTTTTGCCCAGAAGAAAGAAAAATGGCATGCAATGTCTATCAGTTTTTTTGAATGGGAAAATGATAATGAAATTGTTAAATTTGGACTTGACCAAGCAATCAAACGTGTCAGAGATGCACCCAACATATCAAAAACGACTTTGTTTCAGATTTGCAAGGAAAATTGGGTCAAAGGTATTTAGCATACTGATAACATTATAAAGGAAAACATGAAAATGGTCTGAATTAACTAATTCGTTGAATCTTTTGTGGTAGTACTAACTTCATCTGACGAAGTCATCATAACCATGTTTGCTAACACAACCTTTGTTGTAGAATTTTTTTTTCGATTAATTAAATAAATTCTAAAACAATAAAATCACCTATGTTAATATACCATATTAAACATAGTTAATTAAATCCTTTGTAAAGAATCATGTCTTAATAATCAATCAGAATTGAGAACTGAATTCATTTGATATCAAAATTAAGATTATTTCTGTTAGTATGATGATCGTTTTATAACAATTTTGCTCTTTGTTATATTTAAGAGTTTCGATTTGTCACCACGTGGTTGCAAACAAAAAGAGCGAAGGAAGCAATTTGGAGAGAGTATCAAATTAAAAGATTATATTCTTAGACCGTTCAAATCCGGGTGAATGACTAATTAGCTGACCCTTTTCTCCTTTTCTTGGCTCGCCCATAGATTAAAGCGGTCAAGCCAGGTGTGCTTTCAAAATGACCCAAGAGAATTGGCAATGCCGCTATTGGGCTCCGAGTTTGCTCTTAAAATGGTTTGACTATACCCATAGATGCAATATAACAATAGAACTCCTTGTGTCCATATATCTTTTTGTTTATTCATATATTTTGTCAGTGATAATGCATAGTAACTTCGTAGTATTTGGATGCTATGCACGTGAAAAATAAAAGCTCAAATATAAATTACCAACATTCATGTTGTCGTGCAGACAGAATTAACGTTGTGTAAGCTACTGTTAGCTCGATTCATTTTAAACCAGAAGACTTTAAAGATGGTATGAAGTCTCGATTTCTAGGTATTGCTGTTTTGTCACTTGATGAAATGAGTAATAAGAAAGAATGGAGCTATGACAAAGGGGCAGAAGTCTTATATTAACCGCATGGAAATGTACAGGTGACTATGTTGCGAGGTCTTTTTTTTTTCATGATACATTTCGGGTAAAATTCTAGAACATTTTATTACTCAGTTTTTCAATAATTTTCCATTTCTAGATCAACAACAGAGAAAAAAAAATCCATACACGAATCCATCACTTACTACTCTGGAAGATGGTTTAAATAGGATTTGATTTAGCCCATGATAACACACAGCTGCCTGCCTTTAGGCTAAAATCAGTAACAACAGTTGTGATATTAACACAAGTTGTGTTCAATGTCATCCATAGAGGGCTATAAAGTGTAACGACTTTACCGTAGTCCAGGTGTTTTCGTATGCAAACAACCAATGTAAGTACAGTAGCAGCAAACAGCATGTACTGTATCTTGTTTTATTAAAACTGTTATAATTGCTTACAATCTTGCTTTATTAAAAGTGTCAATTATTTACAGACATCATGAATGATATAGTATTTACAACATACATACAAATATATATATACTTATGATCAATATGTTGATTATACCTTATATAATATTTGCTTGCAGTATAATTATGTAATATTTCAAATAATGGAAAAAATAACCGTCAAAATCTAATTCCACCTCGTCTCCCTGTCTCGAGAAAAATATGCGCCCATGACTGGTAACGGAATTTCTGACATGTATTAGCGAAGATATAAACATAAAACGGATAAAGGCTGGATATTAATAAACGATACCAATAGGTGGAACAATACATGTATATACATATAACCTAATGATTGTGTTGACCCTGATCAAAAGCAATTTATTAATATTCATAAATGATGAGATCCTGCGCAAAAACGAGGGGGGTCAATTGAAACCAGGGGGGTAGCTTAAAACCGGTTTCAAATTACCCCCGGGGGTAGTTTGAAACCGGTATCAAGTTACCCCCCCCGTAGTCTGAATCCGGTTTCAAACTATCGGGGGTAAGATTTGGTGGGGGTAATTTGAAACCGGTAAACCTGTAAGCTTCACTAATCTGGGAATAACTTAGGCCTAGGGCGCTTCTATCTTATTAAACCT